>NC_133336.1:11641954-11741954 GCF_042186555.1 Aquarana catesbeiana
GTAGATTAAAACATTTTTTTTTAAATATTTTTTTTAAATAAAAAATGTCCTTGTTTTATACTAATGCACTAAATTAGCAAATTAATTTGCTCTCTAAAAAAAAATACTACTACTACTAATAATATTAACAATAAACATATATATATATATATATATATATATATATATATATATATATACACACACATATATACAGTATATTGTCCTTTTTTTTAAAAAAACTTTTTTTTTACCTGTTGACAACAATTTAAATATAAATATTTGTTTAGGGAATTTACTGTATTTCTCATGTTTGTAATTTGTTAACCTTGTAACTTTTGCACTTTCGGTATTGGCTTTTACATGGCTCGGCACGGCCGGCACTTCCTATGTACCTTTAGTAATCTTTTTATTTTTGCATTTCAACTTTTGGCACCCCATGGTGCACTCTTAACACTGAAAAATCAAATAATAAAAAACAAAATATATATATATCACTTGATTCCGTTATGGGCTCCAGAGCACTGTTGAAGATACATATGGAATCTATCGTGTAAATAAATCGTGAAAGTAAAAAATCATAAATACATTACGTAAAAAAATGAGCATAACGTGTAAAGTACAATATGTGAGTATACCTCTGCGCTACCCCAATGTGGATAAAACCAAACTAATATTGTACAAAGTAAACTAGCCGTGTGCAATTAATAGCAAAGCCGCCGCATCCACCTCTTGTGTTCCCACAATCTAAGGCTCGATTCACATCTATGCATGTTGCTTTTGAGCGTTTTTGGAGTTTTTTTTGTGATGCTTGCCACGTTTTTGAGCAGCGTTTTTGTAGCGTTTTTACAGCGTTTTTGCGGCGTTTTTGCCACGTTTTGCGTTTTTTTTTTTACAGTTTTTTTTTTAGACTGTATACAGTCTAAAAAAAACAAAAAAACAAAACGCCAAAAACGCATCAAAAACGCATCAAAAACGCTGTAAAAACGCTGCACTTGCGTTTTTGATGCTGGTCCATTGAATTGTATTACATGCAAAACGCTGCATTTTGCATGAAAAAAAAGTCCCTGACCCTTTCCAAAAAAGCAGAGGCACAAAAGGCATTGATGTGAACATGTGAACATGAAAATTCCCATGCATTTCTGCAAAATGCAAAATGCATCAAAAAACGCGCTAGTGTGAATGGAGCCTTAATCAGTATGTAAAGTGTTAATTGGTGTCGTGCCGACTCAGTTGTGCAAATAAATATGTCATTCAAAACAAAATAGTGTCAAACCATATAGACATATATAGTGGTTCACAAAGTGCAGCCCATAATACAGGCGTGTAATCAAATAAAATAAAATATAGACATTTGCACTGCCGAAACATTTGTTCGTTTTTGTTTTGTTTTTTTGTTTTTTTCTCGGGTCATACGTTATGATCGCAATTCATAGATTCGAAAATTCAAAAATAAGAAAAAAAATGCAAAAGAATATCTAACTAACTAACTGATAATAACTAACTATTAAATTATAGGTATTGTCATTTCCTTTCAAATTTGTCTGTTAGTAAACATAATGAATACAAATTTATCTGACGTTACAAATTATCCAAAAAAACGAATGCCGCATCTAAACGAATGGAACGGAACAAATTAATAATAAATAATAATATGTTTTTATTATTATTGTTATTTAGTATTATTAATTCGTTACGTTTCATTCATTTACATAGTTAGGTTGAAAAAAAACACAAGTCCATCTAATTCAACCATAAAAATAAATAATAAATAATATCAAACATCCAGAGGAAGGCAAAAAACCCCCCAGCACAGCAGGATCCAATCTGCTACAGCAGGGGAAAAAATTCCTTCCTGATCCCCCCCAGAGGCAATCGGATATTTCTGGAATCAACTTTACCTATAAATGTCAGTGTCCAATTATATTATGTACATTTAGGAAAGTATCCAGGCCTTTCTTATAGCAATCTACTGACCAGACCAGCTGACCAGAACCACCTCTGGAGGGAGTCTATTCCACATTTTCACAGCTCTTACTGTGAAGAAACCTTTCCGTATTTGAAGATGAAATCTTTTTTCCTCCAGACATAAAGAGTGCCCCCTTGTCCTCTGTGTTGACTGTAAAGTGAATAACACATTTAGATGCGGCATTCTTTTTTTCGGATAATTCGTAACTTCGTATAAATTCGTATTCGTTACATTCACTAACAGCCAAATTTAAAAGGAAATTCCAATACCTATAATTTAATAGTTAGTCATAGTTAAGTTATTATTAGTTAGTTATTATTTCAGATTTTCGAATTTCTCAGGTTTCTGAATTTCCGAATATTCGAAAAAATTAGTTAAACGGGTTTTCGTTAATTTGGATATTTCCGAATTAACGAATTTTCGAAATTTGTTAAAAAATGAATTCGGAACGAAACAAATTGCACGCGTCTATTAAAATATAAAATAGCTCATTCCTCCAGCGGCGATGTATCAAATGTAATGTTCTCCCAATAAAGTGATGAAATGCAGAGAAGGTTGGAATGGAGGGAGAGACCGCAGTTGTCAGGATCTAGAACTGAACCCGGGGCCATGTCTCAGAGGTTAAACGGCTTTCCTAGTGATCGCTCCCTAGGACACACTTAACCCCTTGATCGCCCCCCTAGTGGTTAACCCCTTCCCTGCCAGTGACATTTTTACAGTAATCAATGCATTTTTATACAACTGATCGCTGCATAAATGACGATGGTTCCAAAATGGTGTCAAAAGTGTCCGATGTGTGCGCCGTAATGTCACGGTAAAAATCGCAGATCACCGCCATTACTAATAAAAAAAAAGTTATAATAATAATAAAAGTGCCATAAATCTATCCCCTATTTTGTAGACGGTATAACTTTTGCGCAAACCAATCAATATACGCTTATTGCGATTTTTTTTTTACTAAAAATATGTAGAAGAATACGTATCGGCCTAAACTGAGGAAGAAATTAGTTTTTTTATATATTTTTTGGGGGATATTTATTATAGAAAAAAGTAAAAAATATTGCTTTTTTTCAAAATAGTTGCTCTTTTTTTGTTTATAGCGCAAAAAATAAAAAACACAGAGGTGATCAAATACCAACAAAAGAAATCTCTATTTGTGGGAAAAAAAGGACGTCAATTTGGTTTGGGTGCGACGTCGCACAACCGCGCAATTGTCAATTAAAGCGACGCAGCGCCGTATCGCAAAAAGAGCTCTGGTCAGGAAGGGGGTAAAATCTTCCGGGGCTGAAGTGGTTAAACTCATATTTTTCCATAATGTATTTATAATTTTTTACTTTCATAATTGATTTACACAATAGATGCCACATGCATCTCCAGAGTTCATAACGGAATCAAGTGACACCTTTTTTTGATAGACTTTGACTCATATGTTACACTATATATGTTTTTCATCTTACAACTTTTCCTCTTAGCACAGCATTTGTTTTTTTTTGTTTCAATGTTTTTATTAAATAAACTGCATGTTACAAATAATAAGACATGGAACCAAGCATCATTACAATCTTGAAATACAGTATTAACATTGGTATACAGTGAGATTGCTAAGGGGAATAGTAAAAAAGAAAAGAGAAAACCTAAATCAAGATGTTACATCCAAAAATCAACTAGAACGCTTGGAGCTGTGGGACAATTTAGGACTTAAAATGGGACATGTGGTCCTCCTAGAGGACCCGTAGTAAAGTCGTGCTGTAAGTCTCTCCGTGAGACCGGGTATGTCGCCGCGTCCTCACGTACCCCTATCGGGAACTAAAAGTACGTGGGTGGGGGCATCATCCGTTCAAGTTTCGAATTTCGAATCGTGAACATGCCGGTCTCTCGGTTACAGACTGCACAATGCAGTGCATGTTAGGTTTAGTGAATATATATATATATAGTGTCTCAGAAAGTAAGTACACCCCTCACATTTCTGTAAATATTTTCTTCTATCTTTTCATGTGACAACACTGAAGAAATGACACTTTGCTACAATGTAAAGTAGTGAGCTGTTGAAGAGCGGGTTTTGTGGGTGTTGCGGGGCGGGTTTGTTGTGTTGAAGGGCTGGTTTTGTGGGTGTTGCGGGGCAGGTTGGGTGTGTTGAAGGGCAGGTTTTATGGATGTTGCAGGACGGGTTCGGTGTGTTGAAGGGCGGGTTTTGTGGGTGTTGCGGGGCGGGTTTGGTGTGTTAAAGGGCGGATTTTGTGGGTGTTGCGGGGCGGGTTCGGTGTGTTGAAGGGCGGGTTTTGTGGGTGTTGCGGGGCGGGTTCGGTGTGTTAAAGGGCGGATTTTGTGGGTGTTGCGGGGCGGGTTCGGTGTGTTGAAGGGCGGGTTTTGTGGGTGTTGCGGGGTGGGTTCAGTGTGTTAAAGGGCGGGTTTTGTGGGTGTTGCAGGGCGGGTTCGGTGTGTTAAAGGGCGGGTTTTGTGGGTGTTGCGGGGTGGGTTCAGTGTGTTAAAGGGCGGGTTTTGTGGGTGTTGCAGGGCGGGTTCGGTGTGTTGAAGGGCGGGTTTTGTGGGTGTTGCGGGGTGGGTTTGGTGTGTTGAAGGGCGGGTTTTGTGGGTGTTGCAGGACGGGTTCGGTGTGTTGAAGGGTGGGTTTTGTGGGTGTTGCGGGGTGGGTTCGGTGTGTTAAAGGGCGGGTTTTGTGGGTGTTGCGGGGCGGGTTTGGTGTGTTGAAGGGCGGGTTTTGTGGGTGTTGTGGGGTAGGTTTGGTGTGTTGAAGGGCGAGTTTTGTGGGTGTTGTGGGGCGGGTTTGGTGTGTTGAAGGGTGGGTTTTGTGGGTATTGTGGGGCGGGTTTGGTGTGTTGAAGGGCGGATTTTGTGGGTGTTGTGGGGTGGGTTCGGTGTGTTGAAGGGCGGGTTTTGTGGGTGTTGCGGGGTGGGTTTGGTGTGTTGAAGGGCGGGTTTTGTGGGTGTTGTGGGGTGGGTTCGGTGTGTTAAAGGGCGGGTTTTGTGGGTGTTGCGGGGCGGGTTTGGTGTGTTGAAGGGCGGGTTTTGTGGGTGTTGTGGGGTGGGTTCGGTGTGTAATAGGGCGGGTTTTGTGGGTGTTGCGGGGCGAGTTCGGTGTGTTGAAGGGCAGGTTTTGTGGGTGTTGCGGGGTAGGTTTGGTGTGTTGAAGGGCTGGTTTTGTGGGTGTTGCGGGGCGCGTTTGGTGTGTTGAAGGGTGGCTTTTGAGGGTGTTGTGGGGCGGGTTCGGTGTGTTGAAGGGCGGGTTTTGTGGGTGTTGCAGGCGGGTTCGGTGTGTTGAAGGGCGGGTTTTGTGGGTGTTTGCGGGGCAGGTTCGGTGTGTTGAAGTGCGGGTTTTGTGGGTGTTGCGGGGCGGTTCAGTGTCTTGAAGGGCGGGTTTTGTGGGTGTTTGCAGGGCGAGTTCAGTGTGTTGAAGGGCAGGTTTTGTGGGTGTTACGGGGCGTGTTTGGTGTGTTGAAGGGTGGATTTTGTGGGTGTTTGCGGGGCAGGTTTGGTGTGTTGAAGGGCGGGTTTTGTGGGTGTTGCGGGGCGGGTTCAGTGTGTTGAAGGGCGGGTTTTGTGGGTGTTTGCAGGGCGGGTTCAGTGTGTTGAAGGGCTGGTTTTGTGGGTGTTGCGGGGCGTGTTTGGTGTGTTGAAGGGTGGGTTTTGAGGGTGTTGTGGGGCGGGTTCGGTGTGTTGAAGGGCGGGTTTTGCGGGTGTTGCGGGCGGGTTCGGTGTGTTGAAGGGCGGGTTTTGTGGGTGTTTGCGGGGCGGGTTCAGTGTGTTGAAGGGCGGGTTTTGTGGGTGTTTGCAGGGCGGGTTCAGTGTGTTGAAGGGCAGGTTTTGTGGGTGTTGCGGGGCAGGTTTGGTGTGTTGAAGGGCGGGTTTTGTGGGTGTTGCGGGGCGGGTTCAGTGTGTTGAAGGGTGGGTTTTGAGGGTGTTGTGGGGTGGGTTCAGTGTGTTGAAGGGCAGGTTTTGTGGGTGTTGTGGGGCGGGTTCGGTGTGTTGAAGGGCAGGTTTTGTGGGTGTTGCGGGGCGGGTTTGGTGTGTTGAAGGGCAGGTTTTGTGGGTGTTGCAGGGTGGGCTCGGTGTGTTGAAGGGCAGGTTTTGTGGGTGTTGTGGGGTGGGTTTGGTGTATTGAAGGGCGGGTTTTGTGGGTGTTTGCAGGGCGGGTTCAGTGTGTTGAAGAGCAGGTTTTGTGGGTGTTGCAGGGCAGGTTTGGTGTGTTGAAGGGCAGGTTTTGTGGGTGTTGCGGGGCAGGTTCGGTGTGTTGAAGGGTGGGTTTTGTGGGTGTTGCGGGGGGGTTTGGTGTATTGAAGGGTGGGTTTTGTGGGTGTTGCGGGGCGGGTTCGGTGTGTTAAAGGGCGGGTTTTGTGGGTGTTGCGGGGCGGGTTCGGTGTGTTGAAGGGCGGTTTTTGTGGGTGTTGCGGGGCAGGTTTGGTGTGTTGAAGGGTGGGTTTTGTGGGTGTTGCGGGGCGGGTTTAGTGTGTTGAAGGGCGGGTTTGTTGGTGTTGCGGGGTGGGTTTGGTGTGTTGAAGGGTGGGTTTTGAGGGTGTTGCGGGGCAGGTTCGGTGTGTTGAAGGGTGGGTTTTGTGGGTGTTGTGAGGCAGATTCGGTGTGTTGAAGGGCGGGTTTTGTGGGTGTTGCGGGGCGGGTTCGGTGTGTTGAAGGGCGGGTTTTGTTGGTGTTGCGGGGCGGGTTCGGTGTGTTGAAGGGTGGGTTTTGTGGGTGTTGCAGGTCGGGTTCAGTGTGTTGAAGGGCAGGTTTTGTGGATTTTGCAGGGCGGGTTCGGTGTGTTGAAGGGCGGGTTTTGTGGGTGTTGCGGGGTGGGGTCGGTGTGTTAAAGGGCGGGTTTTGTGGGTGTTGCGGGGCAGGTTTGGTGTGTTGAAGGGCTGGTTTTGTGGGTGTTGCGGGGCAGGTTTGATGTGTTGAAGGGCGGGTTTTGTGGGTGTTGCGGGGTGGGTTCGGTGTGTTAAAGGGCGGGTTTTGTGGGTGTTGCGGGGCGGGTTCGGTGTGTTGAAGGGTGGGTTTTGTGGGTGTTGCGGGGCAGGTTTGGTGTGTTGAAGGGCTGGTTTTGTGGGTGTTGCGGCGCATGTTTGGTGTGTTGAAGGGTGGGTTTTGAGGGTGTTGCAGGGCGGGTTCAGTGTGTTGAAAGGAGGGTTTTGCGGGTGTTGCGGGCGGGTTCGGTGTGTTGAAGGGCGGGTTTTGTGGGTGTTTGCGGGGCAGGTTCGGTGTGTTGAAGGGCGGGTTTTGTGGGTGTTGTGGGGCGGGTTCGGTGTGTTGAAGGGCGGGTTTTGTGGGTGTTGGGGGCAGGTTTGGTGTGTTGAAGGGCGGGTATTGTGGGTGTTGCGGGGCACGTTTTGTGTGTTGAAAGGTGGGTTTTTTGGTTGTTGCGAGGCAGGTTTGGTGTGTTGAAGGGCGGGTTTTGTGGGTGTTGTAGGGCGGGTTTGGTGTGTTGAATGGTGGGTTTTGTGGGTGTTGCGGGTTTGGTATGTTGAAGGGCGGGTTTTGTGGGTGTTGCGGGGTGGGTTCGGTGTGTTAAAGGGCGGGTTTTGTGGGTGTTGCGGGGCGGGTTCGGTGTGTTGAAGGGCGGGTTTTGTGGGTGTTGCGGGGCAGGTTTGGTGTGTTGAAGGGCTGGTTTTGTGGGTGTTGCGGCGCATGTTTGGTGTGTTGAAGGGTGGGTTTTGAGGGTGTTGTAGGGCGGGTTTGGTGTGTTGAATGGTGGGTTTTGTGGGTGTTGCGGGTTTGGTATGTTGAAGGGCGGGTTTTGTGGGTGTTGCGGGGTGGGTTTGGTGTGTTGAAGGGCGGGTTTTGTGGGTCTTGCGGGGCAGGTTGGGTGTATTGAAGGGTAGGTTTTGTGGGTGTTGCGGGGCAGCTTGGGTGTGTTGAAGGGCAGGTTTTGTGGGTGTTGCGGAGTGTGTTTGGTGTGTTGAAGGGCGGGTTTTGTGGGTGTTGCAGGGCAGGTTGGGTGTGTTGAAGGGTAGGTTTTGTGGGTGTTGCGGGGCAGGTTGGGTGTGTTGAAGGGCAGGTTTTGTGGGTGTTGCGGAGCGTGTTTGGTGTGTTGAAGGGCGGGTTTTGTGGGTGTTGCGGGGCAGGTTGGGTGTGTTGAAGGGTAGGTTTTGTGGGTGTTGCGGGGCAGGTTGGGTGTGTTGAAGGGTAGGTTTTGTGGGTGTTGCGGGGCAGGTTGGGTGTGTTGAAGGGTAGGTTTTGTGGGTGTTGCGGGGCAGGTTGGGTGTGTTGAAGGGTAGGTTTTGTGGGTGTTGCGGGGCAGGTTGGGTGTGTTGAAGGGCAGGTTGCAACCCACCCTTAGACACAGGCAAATCCCACCATTCAACAAACCAAACCCACCCTACAACACCCACAAAACCCGACCTTCAGCACAGTGTAAACCCGTGACAAGCAAGAAAATA
Organism: Aquarana catesbeiana; assembly: GCF_042186555.1. Classification (NCBI taxonomy): domain Eukaryota; kingdom Metazoa; phylum Chordata; class Amphibia; order Anura; family Ranidae; genus Aquarana; species Aquarana catesbeiana. The sequence continues at coordinate 11,650,292 of NC_133336.1, forward strand.
AGGGTTCACACAGCGTAATCCAATTTTCCAAAAGGTATGTTTAATAAACCCTCATAGATGTACACTTACAATACCTGATGTACCTCTTCACTTCAGGAGGGAGCGACTTCACAAGTATAATTTTACTTATGCTTTTAACTTATGTTTTTATTGTAAGTGTACATCTACATGTAAAATTGGATTACACTATGTGGATTGTGGCAACCCAGCGGGGATGTAGGAACTCAAAACATTGTAGGAAAATAAGTTAAATGAGCCTGGGCCTGCATTTGAACAAGGTGAGACAATGAGTGATAGGAAGAAAGTTATGTTACATTAAAAAAAGAAAACCTCTAAAAATATTAAATAATTTAATAAACCCGATACCCATTGAGACCCTTGCAGTCATGCAATATGGTCTCAGCAGCCTGACACTCATTTGAGACCCTTGCAAAACGCAATATCGTCTCAGCAACCTCACGCTCATCTAGACCTTTGCGACCACGCAATCTCGTCTCAGCAACCTGACACCCATTCAGACCCTTGCAGCCATACAAAATCGTCTCAGCAGTCTGACACTAATTAGAGACCCTTGCAAAACGCAATATCGTCTCAGCAACCCCTCACTCGTCGAGACCCTTGCAACCACGCAATATCATCATAATAAAAACAAAAAAACAAAAAAAAGCAAAAAACCTCATACTCAGCGAGACCCGTGCTACCACACAATACCTTCTCAGCAACCTGACTGAGAGCCTTGCAACCACACAATATCATCTCAAAACAAACCTCATACTCATCGAGATCCTTGCAACCACACCGTATCATCTCAGCAAACCAGACTGAGACCCTTGCAACCATGCAATGTCGTCTCAAAACAAACGTGCGTGATCAATTGCTCACATCAAAATGTATATAATTTATTCATATGAAAGTAAAAGCAAATAAAAGCAATTGAATAATACCAATACTACGTATCATGCTAACAAAATATAAAACATGGAAATTAAAAAATGGGTTAAAAGTTCATAAGCTCATGTTGAGGCGGGTGTTTAAAGTCGGCTGACACGTTTCGAGGATAACCTCTTCATCAGAGCCTTTGAGAACCAGGGCTCAGTCTCTATGGGCCAGTGGTCCAAAATATGTACATCAACATAATGGCTAGTTGGAAAGAGTGGCCTGAAATGGGAAATACGTTTTTCTGTGTTCCATAACAGTCCACGTTCAAGCGTTCTATGTGATAGTTGATGGTATGTGTGTTCTCCTTTAAATTTGTAGAGAAAGGATTGTAGGGTGGTGTGTACCTGTCACGGGCTGGATGGAGGAGAGATTTCGGCCTGTCTGCGTCCTCCTGGGAGAGTGCTGTCCTGTACTAAGGAGGATGGAGGGGGGTGAAGATCTCTAGAGAGGATACTGAAGCCAAGTGTGTCCACAGGCGTCCCCCTGCCTATATCCAGATATAGGTGGATATCAGGATATCAGCTGATGGGCTTATGAACTTTTAACCCATTTTTTAATTTCCATGTTTTATATTTTGTTACCTGTTAGCATGATACGTAGTATTGGTATTATTCAATTGCTTTTATTTGCTTTTATTTTCATATGAATAAATTATATACGTTTTGATGTGAGCAATTGATCACGCGCTCTTCATCCATCACTCTCCATATAGCCTTACCTGACCACCCCGGGGTCAATTTCTGGGCAGCGGGACATGCAACACCCTCTCTTTTGCTTTACCACAGTTCACAATACTACTTTTCTCAAACCCAAACAGACTCTCACAAGCGCAGGAGTCATCTTTCCTTGTCCACAATTTGTCTCAAAACAAACCTCATACTCATTGAGACACTTGCAACCACGCAATATCATCTCAGCAAACCAGACTGAGACCCTTGCGACCACGTAATATCATCTCAGCAAACCAGACTGAGACCCTTGCAACCGAGCAATGTCATCTCAAAACAAACCTCATACTCATCTAGACCCCTGCAACCACGCAATCTCGTCCCAGCAATCTGACACTCGTTGAGACCCCTGCAACCACGCAATTTCGTCTCAACAACCTGACACTCACTGAGACCCTTGCAACCACGCAATATCGTCTTCAGTAGTATAAAACACTTTGCAGTACGCACCTACGTGCAAACCTGCATACAAACTAACTTGCAAACACACCTCAGTGGCTCACAATCAGCCACACAAACATTTTGCCCCCTTTTCTTGGCATACCGACCAGACCACCAAGGTACACTTCAGGTCTATTTATGTTGTAAGTCTTGTCGCGTGTTTATGTGATCCACATCTCTCTCGGTCATAGGGCCACGACCATAAATAAGAAGGCCAGTATGGTGGCCTGAATTTATGGGAGGAGCCCGGAGGGTATTTAAGCAGCCCACTCACCCATGCTCTTTGTCGGTTCCAGTGCACGATACCCCCCCTCCCTTCCCTTTTTCAGGGCACTTCTCAGCACATCCTTCTTCATAAACTACCCATTACTTATCTTGGGTATGCCCCCTTTTCTTGGCATACCGACCAGACCACCAAGGCACACTTCAGGTCTATTTATGTTGTAAGTCTTGTCGCGTGTTTATGTGATCCCCACCTCTCTCTGTCGTAGGGTCACGGCCAGAAATATATATATATATACAGTATATTGAATAACATTTTGTTATTATCGTTTGTTTTTCAGGAACATTCGGTGTGAGCAAAATCCAGGAGTAGGAAAGATGAAAGCCTTGCTCTTCCTGTGTGTGAGCGCAGTCCTCATCCACGTGGCCATCTTATATGATGCTTACCTTAAAATGCAGGTTTACAAACATTACCCACCTGAAAATTCCCAAGATTATATGTATATTATTGTAGCAGTCAGTAAAGATGCCTTGGACAGTCTGTATGGTGCTCTTGGAGATTCTCACAGCAGCGTGCGCCCCACCAATGACATAACTATATTCGTCAACAAAAGCTGGCATCCTCAAAACCAGGATATTTCAACGGTGTCCAAAGATTTCAGCTCCCCCGTTGTGGTCGAGAACAGCATCAACTCCTTCGTAAAAAATAAAACCAGTGGGATGATCGAAGATTTAGTGACTAATGTTAATAAAAACACAGCTACAGTTATTGTTAACACCAACAGTAAGTTTGGGGGCAGAATGAGTTGGCATAGGTGTGAGCTATTCACACTTATAATGATTGTATTTATATGGCATTTTTGCACAAAACTGAAATTCCAAATTCGAGAGGGCATGGGTAAATAGAATCCCAATCCATGCCAAGATTCCCTGCTCTGCCTTGTCCCACAAGGTTCCAATGAAAGTCTCACACTTAAACCTTTAGAAGCCAGGGTGGTGGAGTGCTGGACTCTAAGATCAGTGGAAATTCTGAATGAGTTGAGTTGTTGTCAACAACTCTTTAATGCCTAGTGGGACTCGGATGAGTTTTATCAGGTACCCGGTGAAGAATGGAATGTTGTGGAAGCCTCCCCTGCACCTCCTGCCCAACACTTCTGAAGGTAGAGAAAGAGGGTGTGAGGTCTCGGAGTGGCACGAGTGCCCGGAGTAGCTGGCTGGTGATATCCGCTCTTCAAGTGGTTAGAGGTGGGAGTCGCAGTCCTCAGAACAGGATGCAGAGGCAGCTTGGCACCAGAGCATAAGACAGAAACAGGACCAGGAGAAATGCAGAGGTCAGCAACAACCGGGCAGCGAGGGACCAAATAGGCAGGCAGGACAAGTCCAGGAGGCAGGCCAAGGTCAGTAACAGCTGGGAAAAGCAGTAAAGAATCAGCAGGTAAAGACAAGTCCAGTAAACAGGTTGAGTAATCAGATGAACAAGGTTGAGGCAGGAGCAGAAGTGAAGTCCAAAAGCAAGCGGAGTCATACACAGGTAGGCAAGTACAGAGGATCGGGTCTCAGGAACAAGCAGAAGACCATTCAGCAACTGCTCATAGTAACAGACCAGTTTAAATATTCCACTAATTGGTATGCCCACGTGCATGATGAAGTGGACCAGTACATCGAGCCTTGCTCGTTCTCGTAGAAATATGAGCATGTGTGCAATGCGCATGTGCCTGAGCCTAGATCTGCACTGGTTTTCTGAAGCTGGAGATCCAGTTTACCTTACAGTTTTCCCGGGAAAATTGAGAAATTATGAAAGCACCAAGCCTTAGGTAGTCCATCCACATATTTTTATTTACCACAATGAAAAAAATGTATCAGAAGTTGACAGCAAACACGTTTCAGGGGTTACATGATAATTCCCCTGTTTATAAAGCGATGCGTAAACTGTTGGCGCTATATAAATCTTGTATAATAATATACACACACTGGACACTTTATTAGGTCCCCCTTGCTAGTACCAGGTTGGACCCCATTTTGCCTTCATTCTTGGTGGCATAGATACAAGGTGTTGGAAATGTTCCTCAGAGATTTTGCTCCATAGTGACATGATAACATCACACAGTTGCTGCAGATTTTCCACCACATCCCAAAGGTTTTCTATTGGATGAGATATGGTGAGTGTGGAGGCCATTGGAGGACAGTGACCTCATTGTCCAGTGGTGAGATGATTGGAGCTTTGTGACATGGTGCATTATCCTGCTGGAAGGAGCCATCAGAAGATGGGGACACTGTAGTCATAAAGGGATGGACATGGTCAGCAACAATACTCGGGTAGGACGTGGTGATTAAACCATGATCAATTGGTACTAAGGGGCCCAAAGTGTGCCAAGAAAATATCCCCCCCACCATTATACCCCCACCACCAGCCTGAACCGGTGATACCCCATCCCCCACACCATTACACCCCCACCACCAGCCTGAACCGGTGACACAAGGCAGGATGGATCCATGCACCAAATTCTGACCCCACCATCTGAATGTCGGAGCTGAAATCCAGACTCATCAGACCAGGCAACGTTTTTCCAATCTTCTATTGTCCATTTTTGGTGATCCTGTGCCAATTGTAGCCTCAGTTTCCTGTTCTTAGCCGACAGGAGTGGCACCCGGTGTGGTCTTCTGCTGCTGTAGCCCATCTGCTTCAAGGTTGGATGTGTTGTGCGTTCAGAGATGGTATTCTGCATACCTTGGATGTAACGAGGGGTTATTTGAGTTACTGTTGTCTTTCTATCATCTGGAACCAGTCTGCCCATTCTCCTCTGACCTCAACAAGGCATTTTCCTCCACACAACTGCCGCTCACTGGATATTTTCTCTTTTTCCCACCATTCTCTGTAAACCCCGAGAGGTGGTTGTGTGTGAAAATTCCAGAAATACTCAGACCAGCCCGTCTGCCACCAACAACCACGCCACGTTCAAAGTCACTTCAATCCCCTTTCTTCCCCATTCTGATGCTCAGTATGAACTTCAGCAAGTCGTCTTCAACGCGTCTAGATTCCTAAATGTATTGAGTTGCTGCCATGTGATTGGCTGATTAGTGTTACCAAGCAATTGAACAGGTGCACCTAATAAAGTGGCCGGTTAGTGTATATAAAATCCTGGGTAATAATAATTACCCTGATGAATGGAAAATGTCGGCAGAACTGCGTGTTTCTGCCCCCGTTTTCAGAAGCACAGCAAAATGGAAACTCGCTTGCGGTGCCATTATTTGTTAATGGCACCCCAAACGTGTTGCCGTTTTGCCATGTTTGGCGCACAACAAAATTCATGTTCAAAAAACGCACAAAGCTTCATGCCCTAAAAGGTAGCGGAAGCTTATTTGATGCACTTTTATAGCATACAGCAGCCCATTCAAGTGAATAGGCCACCCTTATGTGCAACTTGTGGAAACAACACGCTAAAATCATGCAAAAAACAGAAAATGCAAAGCGCGCTCCAACTACACAAGGGCCTAGGTGTGAGAACAGTGCGCACCTAGGCCACCTCACAATATACCAGTCACATTCACTTTCAGTTGCCTTTTGTTTGCTACATCAGTTGATAGAAAAGGAAAACTAGTAAAAAGAAAGTCTAACTTGTGCTGCAAGGTTTCTAAAGGAATACAGTGCCTTTGAAAAAGTATTTATACCCCTTGACATTTGTCCACATTTTCTCATGTTACAACCAAAAACGTAAATGTATTTTATTGGGATTTTATGTGATAGACCAACACAAAGTGGCACATAATTGTGAAGTGGAAGGAAAATTATAAATAGTTTTCAAATTTTTTTACAAATAAATATGTGAAAAGTGTGGGGGGGGGGGGCATTTGTATGGCGCCCCCCTGAGTCAAAACTTTGTAGAACCGCCTTTCGCTGCAGTTACAGCTGAAAGTATTTTTGGGGATGTCTCTACCAGCTTTGCACATCTAGAGAGGGACATTTTTGCCCATTCGTCTTTGCAAAATATCTCAAGCTCTGTCAGATTGGATGGAGAGCGTCTGTGAACAGCAATTTTCAAGTTTTGCCACAGATTCTCAATGTGATTTAGGTCTGGACTGTGACTGGGCCATTCTAACACATGAATATGCTTTGATCTAAACCATTCCATTGTCCTGCTGGAAGGTGAACCTCCGCCCCAGTCTCAAGTCTTTTGATGACTCTAACAGGTTTTCTTCTAAGATTGTCCTGTATTTGTCTCCATCCATCTTCTCATCAACTCTGACCAGCTTGCCTGTCCCTGCTGAAGAAAAGCCTCCCCACCACATGATGCTGCCACCACCATGTTTCACGGTAGGGATGGTGTGTTCAGGGTGATGTGCAGTGTTAGTTTTCCGCCACACATAGCGTTTTGCTTTTAGGCCAAAAAGTTTAATTTTGGTCTCATCTGACCAGAGCACCTTCTTCCACATGTTTGCTGTGTCCTCCACATGGCTTCTTGTGAAAATGCAAAGGGAACTACTTATGGCTTTCTTTCAACAATGGCTTTCTTCTTGCCACTCTTCCATAAAGGAGAATGTATACACTGCTCAGGTGGTTGGATGATCAGCTCACTAAAGTGGGTGCTGGCTCCGGCTCGCCACCGTGGAACACAGGTACAGAAGAAAAACAGCCGCACACCACCAGGAGCTTGAATGAAGAAGAATCCTTTATTCACATCTGCCAGAGATAAACAGGATACACAGAAAGCAAGTTAGATGCGTTTCACACAAACTCAACGTGCTTGTTCACTACTGTGTGTACTGTAGTGAACATGCACATTGAGTCCGTGTGAAATGCATCCACCTTGCATTCTGTGTATCCTGTTTATCTCTGGCAGATGTGAATAAAGGATACTTCTTCATTCAACCGCCTGGTGGTGTGCGGCTGTTTTTCTTCTGTACCACTCTTCCATAAAGGTCAGATTTGTGGAGAACACGACTAATAGTTGTCCTGTGGACAGATTCTCCCACCTGAGCTGTGGATCTCTGCAGCTCCTCCAGAGTTACCATGGACCTCTTGGCTCTTCTCTGATGAATGCTCTCCTTGCCCGGCCGGTCAGTTTAGGTGGACTTCCATGTCTTGGTAGGTTTGCAGTTGTGCCATACTCTTTCCATTTTCCGATGATGGATTGAACAGAGCTCCGTGAGATGTTCAAACCCTGCTTTAAACTTCTCCACAACTTTATCCCTGACCTGTCTGGTGTGTTCCCTGGCCATCATGATGCTGTTTGAACTAAGGTTCTCTAATGCCGCGTACACACGTCCGGACTTCCCGACAGAAAAATTCCGATGGGAGCTTTTGGTCGGACATTCCGACCGTGTGTATGCCCCATCTGACTTTTTCTGTCGGCATTTCCGACGGACTCAGATATAGAACATGTTCTAAATCTTTCCGTCAGAAATGCCGACGGAGTATAGCCCGTTGGCAAGTCTGCTTGTGTGTACAAGGCATAACAAACCTCTGAGGTTTGGTGACTTCTGAAGGCAATTGATTTAGGTGACTTCTGAAGACAATTGGTTCCTCTAGATTTTAGTTAGGGGTATCAGAGTAAAGGGGGCTGAATACAAATGCCCCCCACACTTTTCACATATTTATTTGTAAAAAAATTGGAAAACCATTTATCATTTTCCTTCCACTTCACAATTATGTGCCACTTTGTGTTGGTCTATTACATAAAATCCCAATAAAATACATTGAAGTTTTTGGTTGTAACATGACAAAATGTGGGAAATCTCAAGGGGTTACGAATACTTTTTCAAGGCCCCGTAGTATTGAAAAAGCAACAATACTAACCCTATGAGGTGTTTTGGTACACTGGTCATGCACTGAGGATGTACTCTTCTGTAAACTAAATGAGAACAAAAGCAGAGAACGTGGAGCAACAACCTTCAAGGTCATTGTGTCCTGTTCTCTGTTGTTCTCTGCTTTTGTTCTCGTTAAAAAGAAAACCAAGTGTAAGAATAGTGTGCACCTAGGCCACTTTATAACTCTCACAGTCACTGCACCCCCTCCCCATGGATTAAAAAAATGTAGACATGAATCTGAAACCAGACGGAATTGCACGGACTCAATTTCGTCTTCTTTTACAGCTCTTACAGCGCAAAACAAACCATAGCTAAGGCATGGAAAACTCAAAATCTGATTGTAGCCAAAACCATTCACAGAACCAATAGAGCCCTTGTTCATGCTAAAATGGAAGCAATTGAGAGCGATCGGATCTGCAAATTTGAAAAGCTTTGGTTAACTTTGTTGGGTTAACCACTTCAGCCCCCCAAAGGATTTACCCACTTCATAAGCAGGCCATTTTTTGCGATTGGGTACTGCGTCGCTTTAACTGACAATTGCGCGGTCGTGTGACGCTGTACCCAAACAAAATTAATATCCTTTTTTCCCCACAAATAGAGATTTCTTTTGGTGGTAATTGATCACCTCTGGGGATTTAATTTTTTGCGCTATAAGCAAAAAAAAAATCGACAAACTTGAAAAAAAAACAATATTTTTTACTTTCTGCTATAAATCATTTCCACAAAAAAAATGTAAAAAAACAAATGTATTACTTTCCGCTATGAATCATTTAAAAAAAATAAATAAATAAAAAAAATAATTTATTTGGCAGTTTGGGCCAATATGTATTCTGCTAGATATTTTTGGTAAATAAAATCGCAATAAGTGTATATTGATTGGTTTGAGCAAATGTTATAGCGTCTACAAACTATGGGATAGATTTATGGCATTTTTATTATTTATTTATTTTCTACTAGTAACGGCGGCGATCAGTGATTTTTAGCGGGACTGCGACATTATGGCAGACAGATCGGACACCTAACTGACATTTTTTACACTTATTTGGGAACCAGTGACATTATTACAGTAATTGGTGCTAAAAATTCGCACTGCCACTGTACTAATGACACTGGCACGGAAGGGGTTAATATCAGGGGGGATCATGGAGTTATATGTGTTCCCTGTTTGTGTTTTCTAACTGTATGGGGGACTGTGTGACTGGGGAAACACGCAGATCCTTCTTCCTGCATAGCAGAAAGACAGGATCTGTGTGAGCACCCCTGTCAGAACGAAAATCTGCCTTGTTTACACAGGAGGATCCCCGTTCTGTCACTGTGGGGAATGATCGCGGGTGGCCGGCAGACATCGAGACCGCCGGACCCGCTGATTGGCTCCCCAGCTGGCCAATGGGAGCGCGCGGGCGCCCACAATAGCGAGTTCCTGAGCCGACGTACAGCTACAGCGTTAAACTTTGTTTACCTCCTGACTTTAATTGCACTTTACTAGTGCCATTGTAATAATACTTCATTTACCCTTCCATCACTCTTCATTCGGTTGAAACTGCACTACCTCTATCAAATTTACCCTTTACTCTCGCTGTATTTTTTCCCTTTTCTTTACTTCTTCTATTCTCTTACACCTTTTCCGTGACCCTTTCCCTTTTATCAGTTCTTATGTGGTACACACGTGGTTGTTCTCCAGACCCATTGAAATGTACTTTTGCTTTACTAATTTGGTAATCACCTTGTTTTTAATCAGACTGACCGTCAACAATCCTACCTTTCTCTTTCATGAATATGAAATTTTTGACATTTGACGGTCTATTTAATGCTTATATAAATAATGCGATATTGCATTTGAATTTTTATTTGTCTCTTTCCAATTGAAGTAATTTGTTTGTTACCCTTTGAATATGTACCACAATCTTTGTAAAATTCAGATTGTTCCCCTTTATTTTATTCAAAACAATAAACATATTTGATAAGAAAAAAATTTAGGCATACACCAGTTGGGCCTATTATTCCTGATTAAAACTGTCCTGCTGCTGGCCAGCTGTACACTGCTGTATCCTCTGTGGTATCCTAATTCATTTGTAGTAAAACCCACCTTGTCCTCCTTGTCGCTAGTAAATTTGGGCCTATCCTTAATCATTAAAATTGTCCTTCTGCTGGCCAGTTTTGCACTACTGCATCATCTTTTAATTCTTAATGAGAGCTTGATAAAAATTGGCTGTAAGCAGGGAAGTTTGGCATCAGCAAGGACAAACACAGCTGACTACTGTTACAGTTTCTATTTGCCAGTCAAAGCGGGCCAATTATGCACTTTAATTATCACTATATGGATTTCACTTGTGTTTGATTTTAGTTTGGATTTGTGCTTGGTTTTAGAAGGTGCAGACTTTTTTCCTTTTTGAGCACGTTAATATATGTCACAGTGTATATTATATAGTAGCAAGCGCAGTTTTTGCATAGAGCACATCACTCTTGCGGACTGTATATATCATTACTAGCCTCCGAGCCTGATCCTTGACTGTGACAGATACTGTTCACCGTGACAGTTGTACTGTCCCATATCACCACATACAGCTTCACGGTATCTCCCAAGCATGGTATTTAAAGGATTTATGTATTTTAAATGTTTCACTTGAAGCCACATGAGAAGAACCTCTAATCACTGTACATTGTTTCTTTTATTGGTACATACCCCCATATCAGTCGCCAGCTTCCCAAGATTTTTTTACAGTAGTTTACCTATCAGCCTTAAAAGTGGTAATACTTTACAATCAGGTTCATACCCAAAGCATCATCAATGATATTCACCTCTAAATTCAGGTTCGCTGAAATCCAAACAAGACTCGCCAAACCCTTGGTGAATCAAATCCCAACCGATTCCGAACAAGACTCGTCAAACCCTTGGTGAATCATCCCCAACTGATTCCGAACAAGACTCACCAAACCCTTGGTGAATCATCCCCAACCGATTCCGAACAAGACTTCTCCAAACCCTTGGTGACTCAAACCCCAACTGTTTCTGAACAAGACTTTGCCAAACCCTTGGTGACTCAAACCCCAACCAATTCCAAACAAGACTTCGCCAAACCCTTGGTGACTCAAACCCCAACCGATTCCGAACAAGACTTCGCCAAACCCTTGGTGACTCAAACCCCAACCGATTCTGAACAAGACTTCGCCAAACCCTTGGTGAATCAAACACCAACCGATTCCAAACAAGACTCGCCAAACCCTTGGTGAATCAATCCCCAACCGATTCACCCATCATTGAGTGGCTGCTTTCAGCTTGGTGCTTCCATCCTTTCATTCTACATACGTGACCTCACACTTGAACCTGGCTTTGGTTTTGATATTTAAAGCTACTGCTTGGCTCATAGGTGTGCGCAGCCTATTGAATTAGGGTGTGCACCCCAAAGCTTCACCAAACCCTTGGTGAATCATCCCCAACCGATTCCGAACAAGACTCGCCAAACCATTGGTGAATCATCCCCAACCGATTCCAAACAAGACTCGCCAAACCATTGGTGAATCATCCCCAACCGATTCCAAACAAGACTCGCCAAACCCTTGGTGAATCAAACCCCAACCGATTCCGAACAAGACTTCTCCATACCCTTGGTGACTCAAACCCCAACTGTTTCTGAACAAGACTTTGGCAAACCCTCGGTGACTCAAACCCCAACCGTTTCCGAACAAGACTTTGCCAAACCCTTGGTGACTCAAACCCCAACTGATTCCGAACAAGACTTCGCCAAACCCTTGGTGACTCAAACCCCAACCGATTCCGAACAAGACTTCGCCAAACCTTTGGTGACTCAAACCCTAACCGATTCCGAACAAGACTTCGCCAAACCCTTGGTGACTCAAACCCCAACCGATTCTGAACAAGACTTCGCCAAACCCTTGGTGAATCAAACACCAACCGATTCCAAACAAGACTCACCAAACCCTTGGTGAATCAATCCCCAACCGATTCACCCATCATTGAGTGGCTGCTTTCAGCTTGGTGCTTCCATCCTTTCATTCTACATACGTGACCTCACCCTTGAACCTGGCTTTGGTTTTGATATTTAAAGCTACTGCTTGGCTCATAGGTGTGCGCAGCCTATTGAATTAGGGTGTGCACCCCAAAGCTTCAACACATATGTGTTTGACATATTTACCCGCCTGTTCCCTGCTCTCCTTCCTGAAACAATGGGAGGAAGGGGGAGCAAGGGAGCACACCGGGGAACCCGGGCAACAGAAGGAAGAGGAACAGGGAAAGGAGGGATGGCGGGGGTGGCATATATATTGGTACAGATCCCCTGTATTTTCCTCCTGTGGCAGCTGAATGTGACGAGAGGGAGAGGATGAGAAGCCTGCTTTCAGTTGCTGCAGGAGGAAAGTACAGATCGGTTCCACTAAACTGCACCCCCCCCCCACCGTCTCTCCTGTCCAGGTTCTGAGGGTCAGCAAGAAAGGATTGCAGTTTACCTGTCACTCATTGGCGAGTTGACAACCATAGGATTAGGGCGTGCTCAGTCACACCTGGCACACCCCATGCACACGGCTATGGCTTGGCAAGACTTAAGCATTCTGATAGGCAGATCATTTTGCTGCAGTTCCTGAGCTTCACCTTAAAGAAAGCCGAGCAAACTGCAAAAATTATTTTGGATGACGTTGGCCTTTATCTTTCTTTACCTTTTTTTATGTTTTTTTAGTTTGTTATGACTTTCTGGCTTCACCTGCTATTTTTTCAAATTTTGCTGACTGCCATGATGGCGCTTTACCATGGCTGCTGGAAATATCCCAATCAGACGAGAATGTCAGTGAAACAAAAATTGAAATTTTGCTGCCACACTAGCTGCTGACAAGGCCTGTGCTTACAATCACAGTGGAAAAAGTAACAACCACAGTGTTACTGCTACAGGACAGCACCTCCGTACCAGATCACGTATATATCACGTATATATATATATATATATATATATGTATACAGTATATATATATATATATATATATATATATATACGTGATCCGACTCTTCCTGGTAAGGGGTGTGCATGTGCGCTGACAGTGGTTCGCTCCTGTTGTGATTATTTTTGCTCCTGCTGAGACCCTCGGCCTCTGTGCTGGGAGCGTGCCACATGGTGCGCTCCCAGCACAGAGACCGGGGGTCTCAGCGGGAGCCCCGGGTCCCATACTAACAATCGGGACCCGGAACTCCCAATTCTGGCTCACCTGATCATTGTGATAGCCTCTGATTGGCTACCACAGTGATCAGTCACTGTGAAGCCCGCCCCTGTGTTTCTCTCTCTGTGGATGGAGAGGAAAGATACATGGTATCTTTCTCTTTCCTTGCAGAGCGGGTTAAAAAAGTGTGTGTAAAAAAAAAAATTGATAAACAATTATATAATAAAGATAAAATACCTAGATCAAGCATTGCTCTAGGTTGGTGCCAGGGTTAGTGTTTGGGTCAAGGTTCAAAGGTGAAGGTGTGAATAGAGAGGAAAGATACAATGTATCTTTCTCTTTCCTTGCAGAGAGGGGGAAAAAAAGGTGTGTGTACAAAAAAAAGAAAAACTACCTAGATTAAGGTTTTTTCTAGGTTAGTGCAAGGGTTAGTGTTTGGGTCAAGGACAGGGTCAACGGTCAAGGACAGGGTCAAAGGTCAGGGTAAGTATATTTTGGGCAGGATCTTTTTTTTTTTGTTTAAATTAGTATCAGTGTCAGTCAGTGCCGGTGTATTTTAGGTAGGACAAAAAAAAGCAAAATGCGCACTATTGTTTCTGGGCTGTACTACGGGTACAATCTACAAATAACGTACACATATGTGACATCGCTGCAATTGCCAGGAGCAGGAGAATTTATTTTGGGTTGTTCTTTGGTGGAAGGTTATGGTAGTAACAAGAAATATACAGCTAAATTGTAAAAAAAATATATTTTTTAATACTATTTTGGGTCAGTTTTCCTTTTATAAAAAAAAAAAAAAATCAGGAGATATCCGTTACCATTTCCCACCAAATGAAAGCCCACTTTGTCCTAAAAAAAAAACATGGTATAATCCACCTGGATGCACAAAGTAGTTGTGATGATATGTACGGCTTTACTAAAACATGTCAAAGTTGCAAAATTGTGCTTAGGCATTAAGATTTGTTTTTTCTTAGGGGGAAGGGGTTAGGATAGCAATACCACTGAGATTACCCTATGGGCACAGATCTTTTTACCACTTTCCTCAGGTGGAATGCTACTGATGCCTAGTGTAGAATAGTGCAGGTCGCAGCAACCAGCATGGAGAGGGGGGGACGGAAGAAAGGAAGGAAGGAAGAAAGGAATAAGGGAAGGTAGGAAGGAAGAATATAGGGGAAGACAGTGGGTAGAAAGGTAGAAGAAACAGAGATAGTAAAGGAAGAAGAGAAGGAGGAAGAACATGAGGAAGAAAGGAGGGATATAAGGGAAAATGGTAGGTAGGAAGGTAGAAGAAACAGAAAGTAAGGGAAGAAGAGAAGAGGGAGGAAGAACATGAGGAAGGACGGAAGAATATAGGGGAAGACGGTAGGTAGGATGGTAGAAGAAACAGAAAGTAGGGGAAGAAGAGAAGGAGGAAGAACCTGATGAAGGAAGAAAGAACATAGGGGAAGATGGTAGGTAGGAAGGTAGAGGAAACAGAAAGTAAGGGAAGAGGAGAAGAAGGAGGAAGAATGTGAGGAAGAACATAAGGAAGGAAGAATCCCTTCTTGAGAAAGAAGGAAGGAATTATGGATATAACGTTAGTGAATAAGTCTGTATAGAATATTTGCAGTACACTATTGTATTCATTAAGCATTACTCCTTTAATTACCTTCTCCCTTCAGATGCCTTGAAAGTTCCATCTGCAGGTGGAACTGGCTGGACAAAGAAGTTGGAAGGACAGTACAAGATGGTGGTGAATAAAACCATGGGGGTCACTGCCATAGAAATACCGTACACTCCCTATGTGTCTATTATTATCGCTATACCTGATCCAGGAAGAGAAATGAAAGTGGGTGATCAACTCACCCCACAAACCATAGAGGCTCTGAGGAAGTCTATGACTCTCAAGTAAGACATACATTTCATTTATATTTCACCCATCCTATTTCCATCCCTGCTCTGGAAGAAGACCTATAAGACTGTGATCTGATTGGTGTTATACAGTGGGGAGGGAAAGTATTCAGACCCCCTTAAATTTTTCACTCTTTGCTATATTGCAGCCATTTGCTAAAATAATTTAAGTTCATTTTTTTCCCTCATTAATGTACACACAGCACCCCATATTGACAGAAAAACAAACGTCTTCCATTTCAGGATTATGGAGGCCACTGTGCTCTTAGGAACCTTAAGTGCAGCAGAAATTTTTTTGTAACCTTGGCCAGATCTGTGCCTTGCCACAATTCTGTCTCTGAGCTCTTCAGGCAGTTCCTTTGACCTCATGATTCTCATTTGCTCTGACATGCACTGTGAGCTGTAAGGTCTTATATAGACAGGTGTGTGGCTTTCCTAATCAGGTCCAATCAGTATAATCAAACACGGCTGGACTCAAATGAAGGTGTAGAACCATCTCAAGGATGATCAGAAGAAATGGACAGCACCTGAGTTATATATATGAGTGTCACGGCAAAGGGTCTGAATACTTAGGACCATGTGATATTTCAGTTTTTCTTTTTTAATAAATCTGCAAAAATGTCAACAATTCTGTGTTTTTTTGTCAATATGGGGTGCTGTGTGTACATTAATGAGGAAAAAAAATAACTTAAATGATTTTAGCAAATGGCTGCAATATAACAAAGAGTGAAAAATTTAAGGGGGTCTGAATACTTTCCGTCCCCACTGTAGGTAAAGAGTGTATCTGTTGATTTTCTAAACAAATGCATCACTCAACAGACATGATCAGTAACAATCACCAGTGGTGTACTATCAGCAGGCAGATGCTTAGTCAGTGTCACAGGCTGGTGTCAGTAGAGCAGAGGTCCAAGTGGAAAATCCAAAACAAGTCAGTAAGCAAGCTGGATCAGTAACACGAGAGCAGAATTGCAGGTCAAGTCAAAGGTTATGAATTGCAATGTATAGCTGAAGACCACACCGTAACCATCTCAAAAGCCAATACTGGCACTGAGCAAGCATTCTGTATGTACAGATACATGTGTATGCAGACGTGAGCCAAAAAGTGACTGTCTACAGGGCAATACATCAGCCCATGTGCATGAGCTTGTGTTGGCACCAGAGAGCCTATTTAAGGTTTAGTATTATCTAAGGAGCTTGTTGTGTTGTCTTCAGAAATACCCTACGACCTTCCCTGCAATCCTGCCCTCCTGTTACCAAAATGGACCCAATGGACCCTTCCTGACAACTAATGTGGATTACACCTAAGCCTTTGTCTTCTGCAAAATTCTAATGGTGGGACTAATGCTAACCTGGACTAAACCCTACCAGCATTCTTTTGCTCAGCCACCGGTTTTTGTGGTGGTTCACTGGAATGGGCCAGCTTTTTGTAGTATAAGGCCGGGATCACATAACCGCATACAATTTACACAAACTGTGAATGGGACTGGCTCTCAATGGAGCTGGTTCACACATGTCCGGGGCGGCCACGGTGCGGTTTCAAACAGGGTCCTGTGCATATTTTGGTCTGGTTTAGGTGCGAGTTCGTTCACCTATTCTCTGAAATAAAAAAGCTCTGTGTAACATTAAATGTGATATTCGGTCTCGGAGGCTGCTCACCAACAACTGTGGTTGTTTGTACAGTCCATCAAATATTTTTATTCTGCAATAAAATCCAATGCATTTCCGGGGGGGGGGGGCTCAAAAACCATAAGAGATAACCATAAGGTGAGAGAAACCATCCTTGACTGTAAGTTGGATTCCATGTAGATGTATACAGATCATGCAGGCACTTGGGATGGACCAGGTAACAAGGCCGAAGATCCGACGGAATGCAAAAAACATACAAAATGACTTTCTTTATTCAAGCTGAAAAGCCACCATAAGGTTATGTGAATCATCTTGTTGAAATGGGTACACAAAGAATTTAAATTGTGCTCACATGTCCTATTTAATCATGTGACCCTGTTGAAGAGTATACTCCAACAATTTAACCTCTTACCCATTTAACAGAGATCACGACAAGATGCCTAGGCTTGTGGTTGGGTTATATGCAGGGCCGCTGCTTGACTGTTTTGCGCCCTAGGCAAGACTTAAACCCCCCTACCAATGCCGCCTACGGGGGGGTTGGGGGGGATTGTGGCACTAGCCTTGCCTAGGGCATGGGTGACAACTACTAGGAACAGTGTCAGAGCAGACTCACCGGGCAGGATAATTTCGCCTACCTCCAGAAACCTATTGGTGCTCGCCCCTTTCGGCTCCCCAGTGTTCCCTCCCCAGTGTCCTCCTCTGCCTCTCCAACTGTGCCTGCCTCACCTGGCTCCCCAGCTGTCCTCATGCCCGCCTCATCCGCTTCCCCAGCTGTCCTCGTGCCCGCCTTGTCCGGCTCCCCAGCTGTCCTCATGCCTGCCTCGTCCGGCTCCCCAGTGTCACCTCCCCACTGTCCTCCTCCACCTCCCCAGCTGTGCCTGCCTCTCCTGGCTCCCCAGCTGTCCTTGTACCTGCCTCGTCCGGCTTCCCAATGTCCCCTCCCCACTGTTCTCCTCCTCCTCCCCAGCTGTGCCTGCCTCGTCTGGCTCCCCAGCTGTCGCCCTCCTCACAGACTGAGCTACTGCTGACCACCCCCGGCAAGGGGGGTGGTGCTAGTCTTGCCTAGGGCGCAGGTGACTACAAAAGGGAACAGGGTCAGAGAAGATTCACTGGGGCAGAATAATTTCACCTACGTCTGGAGACCTGATGGTGCCCGCCTCTTCTGGCTCCCCAGTGTCCCCTCCCCAGCTGTGCCCGCCTTGTCCAAGTCCCCAGCTGTCCTCGTGCCCGCTTCATCAGTCTCCCAACTGTCCTCCGCCTCCCCAGCTGTGCCCGCCTTGTCTGCCTCCCCAGCTGTCCTCGCCCCCCCGTCCTCCTCCACCTCCTCAGCTGTGCCCGCCTCATCCAGCTCCCCAGCTGTCCTCGTGCCCACCTTGTCTGGCTCCCCAGCTGTGCTCCTGCCTGCCTCGCCTGGCTCCCCAGCTGTCCTCGTGCCCGCCTCGTCCGGCTCCCCAGCTGTCTCCCTCTTCACAGGTTGAGCTACGGCTGTCCTCCATGGCTGTTGCTTCCTCTAGAGACTCAGTCAGCGCACCAGCCCTGTGTGGGGTGGCATTCTTCAGCCCCTGGCCAGCGTGTTCCCCGGCCAGTGCTAGTGGGGGAAGTCAGCGGCCGTGGCTGCGCCCCTTATGCAGCAGTGCGCCCTAGGCGGCTGCCTAGTTTGCCTAGCGGGAGCGCCGGCCCTTGGTTATATGTATTGTATTGTTAATGTTTTATTTAATTATTTTTATTTAATAAAATGCATTACACTTGAAAAAAATATAGAATACATAATCTCATAGATAATGCATTTCATATTTGCAGGGACGTACGCGTGAACGTTACCAGAGTCACAGTTTATACGGGGGCTTACCTGTTAATGGATATACTTCCTACAGTTCATGGGAATGTTTACAGATCTATGGTAACATTTACATTTTCTTGTGAAGACACAAGTTAAGATAATTGGTTTGTAGAGATAACAAAACAATGGGAAATCTGCTGTTCTGATCATTTTGCTTTGCCCGGCCTATTGGTAATCTATAAACCGCCCAAAGGGCCACTTACCAGCACGGGAGGTCCCTCCCATTCACACTCTATGACCTCACTGCCTCTAGAAAGAAGCCATGTACTTCTCTATTAGGATGGCACTGATATCACAGAAAGCGGGTATTTTGCCCCATAAACCTCAGTAGATCCCAGGGATCACCAATTGGAGGAAGCCCTCCAGGAGGTGGAGAACCAGAACTCCTGATTTTTACCATCACACGTTTGCTGTACAGAGGGACATCTTGCACCATCTTTGATTTTGCTGCCCCCAGTAAGTACAGGAAGTGAAGGTAAATCTCAGTAACAGGGGCAGGAAGTGAGTAAAAATGTATCTAGGGGTGACTGGGTGTGAAGTGAAATCTCCCCAGTTGGGGGGCTGGGGGATGATTTGAGGGAAAATGTCTCCAGTGGGGACATGAAGCAAGCGTAAATCTTCTAAGTGGGGACAGGATGTGGGAGATTCCCAAGTGGGCAGGTGAAGTTAATGGCAATGTGACGGAAAATCTTCCCAGCGGGGAAGAGGAAGTCTCCAGCGGGTATATTAAGCAAGTGGAAATCTCCAAAAAAGGGATAAGAAAGCTCACTAGTGAGGAGAGTAAGTATGGGAAAATCTATGCATCGAGAACAGGAAGTGAGGGTAAATCTAACCAGTGAGGACAGGAAGTGATGGTATACCTACCATTGAGAACATGAGGGTAAATCCCTGTGGGGGGGTAAAGGGCAAATCTACCCAATAAGGATAGGAAGGTAAAATAAATCTCTACCAGGAGACAGGAAATGAGGGGAATACAGTGAGAACAGGAAGTGAGGGTAGAAGTCTCTATAGGGGGACAGGTAGTGAAGTCAAAGCTACCCTGTGAGAGCAGGAAGTGAGAGAAAAGCTCTATGAAGAGGGAAGGGCAGGAGGTAAAGGGTAATTGCCCCAGAAAGGACAGAAAGTGAAGGTAAATCACTACAAGGGGACAGGAAGTAAGGGTATATCTAACCAGTGAGGACAGGAAGTGAGTTTAAACCTAACCTAGAGAGGGGGGGGTCGCAGGAAGTGAAGAGGAATCTACCCACCGAGGACGAAAAGTAGAGTAAATTCCAGTAAGAAAGTCGGCAACACCAAATCCATATGAAGTATTTATAGGTACATGTAAAAAGAGTACAAGGGGCTAATGAGTTTCGGCAAACTAATCTCACCACTCTGGATGGGAAGTGAGGGCAAATCTCTAGAAGGGTCTGGAAGGAAGTGAAGGGGAATCTACCCAATGAGGACAAAATGTGTGAGTAAATCTAACCAGTGAGGACAGGAAGTGAGAGGAGGGGAGCTATAACCAGCGAGGACAGGAAGTGAGGGTAATATCTACAGAGGGGACGTAAATGTGTGAAGTGTGTGTAAATCTAAGCACTAAGAATAGGAAGTGAGGGTAAACCGAACCATTGAGAACAACATGAGGGTAAATCTCTGCGGGGAGGGGGGCAAATTCCTCCCAACAAGGATATGAAGGTAAAGGAAATATCTACCAGTAGACAGGAAATGAGGGGAAACCTACACAGTGAGAACAGGAAGTGAGAGGAGGGGAAATATAACCAGTGAGGACAGGAAGTGAGAGGAGGGGAAATATAACCAGTGAGGACAGGAAGTGAGAGGAGGGGAGCTATAACCAGTGAGGACAGGAAGTGAGGGGAGGGGAGTGTAACGACACCTCAAGTATGAAAGGGGTTAAAGTAGTTTAGGACATTCCATACTCGAACATAAAGGCAGCCACGAACACTCCAATCAGCCGAACAAGAAACCCATACGAATAATTCTCCCCCCAAGTATGAGACGAGGCTCTGTGTTGAGGTTCAAGACAGGGATGAATCTTTATTGTGAGATCTCACACAAATATATACAGCAGGATGAAAATACAACCTCTCACCAGAAACCTAATAACATGAGCTAATTATCTAATCCTTTAGACAGCCTAGGTGACTCAGAGACATGACCTTTAGGACAGACTTCTCCTAGCTCACCGACTATACAATACACATTATCATACATCTCAACACAGAACTCCTTCATACAATTGCAGGGTTAATTAGCCCAGACAACAATGGCTGAAAGAGAAGCCACACTAGACTCATTTACATTTTAGAAGACAACAGACAGGTGGCTGGAGTTGATGACATTAGCATCTAACAGTATGTGTCCCAACAGTATGAATCAGTCACTATTTGTAATATGGCATATACAGGGTTCCCAGAGTCTGTGTGTCTTGGGGGACATTGACCTGAATCTAAAGTAACGCCACCTCAAGGGTCCCCAGGCATACAGCTCACAAAAAGCACCGTTCCCCCAAATGCCAGGGCCCATAATCGGTAGGCAAGAGGCTAGCATTCAGTCCCCTCCAAAAGCCTCTGTCCTGGCTAGGTCTGTCACAGGAAGATATAACCAGTGAGCACAGGAAGTGAGAGGAGGGGAGCTATAACCAGCGAGGACAGGAAGTGAGAGGAGGGGAGCTATAACCAGCGAGGACAGGAAGTGAGAGGAGGGGAGCTATAACCAGCGAGGACAGGAAGTGAGAGGAGGGGAGCTATAACCAGTGAGGAAAGGAAGTGAGAGGAGGGCAGCTATAACCAGCGAGGACCGGAAGTGAGAGGAGGGGAGCTATAACCAGCGAGGACAGGAAGTGAGAGGAGGGGAGCTATAACCAGTGAAGACAGGAAGTGAGAGGAGGGGAGCTATAACCAGCAAAGACAGGAAGTGAGAGGAGGGGAGATATAACCAGCGAGGACAGGAAGTGAGAGGAGGGGAGCTATAACCAGCGAGGACAGGAAGTGAGAGGAGGGGAGCTATAACCAGCGAGGACAGGAAGTCAGAGGAGGGGAGATATAACCAGCGAGGACCGGAAGTGAGAGGAGGGGAGCTATAACCAGCGAGGACAGGAAGTGAGAGGAGGGGAGCTATAACCAGCGAGGACAGGAAGTGAGAGGAGGGGAGCTATAACCAGCGAGGACAGGAAGTGAGAGGAGGGGAGCTGTAACCAGGGAGGACAGGAAGTGAGAGGAGGGGAGATATAACCAGTGAGGACAGGAAGTGAGAGGAGGGGAGCTGTAACCAGGGAGGACAGGAAGTGAGAGGAGGGGAGATATAACCAGTGAGGACAGGAAGTGAGAGGAGGGGAGCTGTAACCAGGGAGAACAGGAAGTGAGAGGAGGGGAGATATAACCAGTGAGGAGAGGAAGTGAGAGGAGGGGAGCTATAACCAGTGAGGACAGGAAGTGAGAGGAGGGGAGATATAACCAGCAAGGACAGGAAGTGAGAGGAGGGGAGATATAACCAGCAAGGACAGGAAGTGAGAGGAGGGGAGCTATAACCAGTGAGGACAGGAAGTGAGAGGAGGGGAATTATAGAGGTTAGAAGGTGATGGTAATATCTACAGAGGGGACAGGAAGCGTGAGCAAATCTAACCACTAAAAATAGGAAGAGAGGGCACATCTCTTGGGGGGGGGGCAGGAAGTGAAAGGGGAATCTTCCCAATCACAACAATAAGACTAACCAGTGAAGACAGGAGATGAGTGTGAATCTCTGGATGGAGGGGAGTAATGAGAAATCTACCTAGTGAGGACATGCAGTTTTGGGAAGTGTCTGCAGGAGGACAAGAAGTAGGAGGAAATCTCTATGGAGGGCAGAAAGTTACCTGGAGAGGACAATAGGTGAGTGGAAAGTTCTACAGGGAGAGGAAATCATGGGAAATCTACCCAGTGCAGGCACAGCAATAAAAACCTGGCAGACTATGGGGTTGATTTACTAAAGACAAATAGACTGTGCACTCTGCAAGTGCAGTTGCTCCAAAGCTTAGTAAATGAGGTAAAGCCTCACTTTGCAAAGAATACTCAATCACATGCAAGGTAAATAAAAAAATTAAAGGAGCAGTTTTGCATGAACATGATTGGATGATGGAAGTCAGCAGAGCTCCCCCTCATTTACCAAGTTCTGGAGCAACTGCACTTGCAGAGTGTGCTGTCTATTTGCGTTTAGTAAATCCACCCCACAGCCATGGAATACTTCAGGAGAATTACTGTTATAGGGTAGATGTGACTTTAACAGTAGCTTTGGCTTTATTATTTGTATTTTCATAAATGATTAGCCTTTAATACAGACCTTTATCATCTCTTTGCATTTACAGTATGGCTTTAAAGTGTCAGCACAGTTCCCGTAGATCGAGGATCGTCCCAACAACAACTCCATATGCCAGGAGCTCCTTAGAATCCTCCACACAGCACGGTGTAGTGTTCACCTAAATAAAAATATATCTCACATGACTCTGTGTTGTCTTCATTGTCTTTAAGCAAAGGACTCATAGATCTCTTCTAGACTGAATGAACCTGGAAGCACTCAGATATGAGCACTTACAGGTTCAGAACTGTAGTAACCACCATGGCAGAGGGTCTGGCATATTTACCAGTTCATACTTTACGAATGAGCATCAATTTAATTCATTAAACTCTGAGAAGGTTAACCACTTGCAGCCAAATCACATACATGGTACATCATTTGACTTAAAGTGGTTGTCATGGGATGATTTGCAGCTGCCGGCATCACCCCGGTAACATTTTTTTTTAAAGCAGACAGTCAGCTCCCCTCTAATAACAACCACAGCGGTGAACCGTCCCACCAGGAGACCCGAGCTACTAGCCAGCACAACCGCTGGCTAGTCGGAGCCCCAAAGAAAGCCGTGCACTGGTCCAAATCATTTGGTGGAGGGGGGAATTTTGGTGTGGGGGTTGTTTTTCAGGGGTTGGCCCCTTAGTTCCAGTGAAGGGAACTCTTAAGGCATCAGCATACCAAGATATTTTGGATAATTTCATGCTCCCAACTTTGTGGGAACAGTTTGGGGACGGCCCCTTCCTGTTCTAACATGACTGCGCACCAGTGCACAAAGCAAGGACCATAAAGACATGGATGAGCAAGTTTGGGGTGGAGGAACTTGACTGGCCTGCAGAGAGTCCTGACCTCCAACCTGATAGAACACCTTCATGATTTTGGATGAATTAGAGTGGAGACTGCAAGCCAGGCCTTCTCAACCAACATCAGTGTCTGATCTCACAAATGCTCTTCTGGAAGAATAGTCAAACATTCCCATAGACACTCTCCTAAACCTTGTGGACGGCCTTCCCAGAAGAGTTGAAGCTGTTATAGCTACAAAGGGTGGAGCCAACTCAATATTGAACCCTACGGACTAAGACTGGGATGTCATTAAGGTTCATGTGTGTGTAAAGGCAGGCGTCCCAATACTTTTGGGAATATAGGGTATAAGTGATCCGGCGCAGAGGTGCCCCCCCCGTAGCAGTAAAACTACTATAGGGTGGACCTTAAGTGGTTAGAGTGGTTATAAACCCTTCCATAAACCCAGTGAAGTGCCTGGCCTCAGGTGATACAAATCTTCCTACATAAGTGGTACCTGTCTATCTATAGTCTTCTCTACATCCGTTCAAAGTACAGAATTTATAAAGCTTGTCTGAGCTTTCAGAAAACAGGGGGTGGAGAGCTGAAGCTACACTCTGCAGAGCTCAGTGAGGAGAGTTCTGAGAGCTGATTTAAGGGAAGGGACACCCACCGACCCCTTCACACACAGGGCACAGGAACAGAGCTGAGGCTGTCAATCACAGGCTGCGTGCTGGAGCTCCCTCCCCTGTCATCATTTTTCTCTTGGTCTCAGGAAAACTCGTCAGAAGTGACTCACGCAGATAGCAGATGAAGGAGGCAGCAGAGAGACTTGACACTTTGTGCTCTGGACTGAGACAAGTACACACTATAGAGGTATGTGCTTTGTTCATATTTCATGTCAGAGATTTACAGGCATTTTACATCTGTCTGTACTCTCCATATGTGTAACCTACCTACCCTGTTTCCCCGAAAATAAGACCTAGCGTGATTGTCAGTGATGGCTGCAATATAAGCCCTACCCCCCAAATAAGCCCTAACCTGTTTCCCCGAAAATAAGCCCTACCCTGAAAATAAGACCTACAAGGACTTTAACTAGGGCTTATTTGGAGGGTAGGGCTTATATTGCAGCCATCTCCGACAGTAACGCTAGGTCTTAATGTCAGGGAAACAGGGTAAGTTATAACTAGAAGGGTCATATATTCTGGTTTACCAGTCTTTAGATGTGGTGACTGCATTGGTTTTCTTTTTTTTTCTTTGGGCCTAGAACATGTTCAGCAATTTCAGATTATACCTTTTAATTCTGCCAGATATGCCATTTCCTTGTTACTTCCTGTCAACTAAGGACAAAAAGGTTGTCTTTTTAACTGCTTGCCAACCAGCGCATGCCGATTTAGGTCGGCAGAATGGCACTGGCAGGCAAAGGGGTGTACAGGTACGCCCCCTCACAGTTAGAATCACTCCCTAGGACACACTTAACCCCTTCACTGCCCCCTAGTGGTTAACCCCCTTCACTGCCAGTGTCATTTACACCACAATCAATGCATTTTTATATCACTGATCACTGTATAAATGACAATGGTCCCAAAATAGTGTCAAAAGCGTCCGATGTGTCCGCCATAATGTCGTAGTCCCGATAAAAATCGCAGATCGCCGCCATTACTAATAAAATTAATAATAAAAATGCTATAAATCTATCCCCTATTTTGTAGACGCTATAACTTTTGCGCAAACCAATCAATATACGCTTATTGCGATTTTTTAATACCAAAAATATGTAGAGGAATACATATCGGCCTAAACTGAGGAAAAAAATGTTTTTTTTTTATATATTTTTGGGGGATATTTATTATAGTAAAAAAGTAAAAAAATAATGCTTTTTTTTTCAAAATTGTCGATATTCTTTTGTTTATAGCGCAATATATATACTGTATCTCACAAAAGTAAGTACACCCCTCACATTTTTGTAAATATTTTCTTCTATCGTTTCATGTGACAACACTGAAGAAATGACACTTTGCTACAATGTAAAGTAGTGAGTGTACAGCTTGTATAACAGTGTAAATGTGCTGTCCCCTCAAAATAACTCAACACACAGCCATTAATGTCTAAAACGCTGGCAACAAAAGTCAGTACACACCTAAGAGAAAATGTCCAAATTGGGCCCAAAGTGTCAATATTTTGTGTGGCCAACATTATTTTCCAGCACTGCCTTAACCCTCTTGGGCATGGAGGTCACCAGAGCTTCACAGGTTGTCACTGGAGTCCTCTTCCCCTCCTCCATGACGACATCACAGAGCTGGTGGATGTTAGAGACCTTGCGCTCCTCCACCTTCCGTTTGAGGATGCCCCACAGATGCTCCATAGGGTTTAGGTCTGGAGACATGCTTGGCCAGTCCATCACCTTTACCCTCAGCTTCTTTATCAAGGCAGTGGTCATCTTGGAGGTGTGTTTGGGGTGGTTATCATGTTGGAATACTGCCCTGCGGCCCAGTCTCTGAAGGGAGGGGATCATGCTCTGCTTTATTATGTCACAGTACTCAGGGGGGAGGAGATCAATGGTCCTTAGATTCTACCTCTGTTATTTAACTACGTGTTTAAGGTCACTACTTATAAAGGATTTATCTCCTGTAGCTATGCCATGCTCCTCAACCTTTTCCATAGGGACTCGCCTCATAATGCGGTGTCGCAGTGGGAACAGGACGTTGGGGTCTTTGAAGAGGAGCAATGGGAGGAACTGCTACAGGCTGTTCCTGAGTGCTCTCTGAATGTGGCTCAGCGCCTGTCACAACTGTATATCCTCCTGAGAGTTCACTACACACCGGCCAGGTTAGCTCACATGGGGGTGAGCTCTGACTCCACCTGTACCAGATGCAGTAGAGATCACAGAGATTTGATACACCTCTTATGGAGATGCCCAAAACTCCATCTATATTGGAAACGGGTCTTAGACACTCTTAATAGGGTCTTCCAGATTATGATCCCTGCTGACCCTAAACACTGCCTGCTGGGTATTCTAGACAGACTCCCAGTAGAGGATATCCCTAAACAGGCTGTGGCAAGAGCTCTCTTCCAGGCCCAGAAAATGATTCTGAGACACTGGAAATCCACGGAGCCCCACACGTTGCAGGAATGGATTACCCAAATGGGTGACACTATTCGATTAGAGAAGCTCATTTATCAACACAGGGGTAAAAGCGGTAAATTTGATAAATTGTGGGCCCCATGGTTGGATATCCCTGGCCTAGCCCCAGTAGATCTGGTGTATGACCGACTGTTCTAGCGCTTGTTAATACATTTACCCTGCCTAGCTGAACGTTTGATTGTACGGTTGTACTTTACGTTGATGGATCAGGTTTTATTTGATTGTATGAGAAGGTGGGTTGTCATTCTGCAGAATGTTTTGTATAATATACTGAATTTATATATGTTGAAATCTACAGATCTTGTGTACTTGTTTTGCTCTGGACCATGTAAGTACAATTTCTTTCTGTGCTCAATAAATAGTTATTGTTCGAGAAAAAAAGTATGTCACAGTACATGTTGGCATTCATGGTTCCCTTAATGAGCTGTAGCTCCCCAGTGCCGGCAGCACTCATGCAGCCATAGACCATGACACCACCATGCTTGACTGTAGACAAGACACACTTGTCTTTGTCCTCCTCACCTGGTTGCCCCCACACACGCTTGTCACCATCTGAACCAAATAAGTTTATCTTGGTCTCATCAGACCACAGGACATGGTTCCAGTAATCCATGTCCTTAGTCTGCTTGTCTTCAGCAAACTGTTTGCGGACTTTCTTGTGCATCATCTTTGGAAGAGGCTTCCTTCTGGGATGACAGCCATGCAGACCAATTTGATGCAGTGTGCGGCGTATGGTCTGAGCACTAACAGGCTGACCCCCCCCACCCCTTCAACCTCTGCAGCAATGCTGCCAGCACTCATACGTCTATTTCCCAAAGACAACCTCTGGATATGATGCTGAGCACGTGACCTCAACTTCTTTGGTCGACCATGGCGAGGCCTGTTCTGAGTGGAAGGTTCCCCATTGACAACGTCAGATGATGACGAAACGCGCCTGGGAGGGTACGCACTGACATCACCACGCTTTCGGAGTAGAACGGGCTCCGTTTTGCTTTGTATGCCGGCCGGCTTTCGTATTCGCAACTCTGCTAATTTTAATGTAAGTGACTACATGTTTTACAAATAAATATTTAGAGGATATCACACTATGGCCAGTCTTTCTTTCCTCTAAACTATCTGGGTTTCCATTGCAACATGTGGATATGTGGACACCGTGAGTGAACTTGGAGATTTTCCCCCAGCCATTTAAACACCGGGAGCAGCAGCAAGCTGAAAGGCCTTGGCTGGGCTATAGCCACCTGCCCTTTTAAGCTTGCCATCTGGTAAGCTGAATCAACTACTACGGTGGATTAGCACTATTGTCTATAGGTACACGGTGGTGGTGTTTTTGCTCTTGAAAGACTTATTTTTTCCTTTGATGTCATTTGTATGGACTTTAATTTCAATTTTTAGCGCAGCTTTTTTACAAGATTTTTGAATATTGGTGTGATTGCACTGTATGCTGCTGCTTATTGTTATCTGTTAGTGCGGTATTCCTACCTTTATACTGTTGAGTGGAACCTGTCCTGTTATACCGCTGTATGGTCTTGGCCACCGTGCTGCAGCTTAGTTTCAGGGTCTCGGAAATCTTCTTATAGCCTAGGCCTAGGGTCTTCAAACTATGGCCCTCCAGTTGTTCAAGAACTACAATTCCCATCATGCCTAGTCATGTCTGTGAATGTCAGTGTTTTACAATGCCTCATGGGACGTGTAGTTCCACAGCTGGAGGGCCGTAGTTTGAGGATCCCTGGCCTAGGCCATCTTTATTTAGAGCAACAATTCTTTTTTTTTTCAGATCCTCAGAGAGTTCTTTGCCATGAGGTGCCATGTTGAACTTCCAGTGACCAGAATGAGAGAGTGATAACACCAAATTTAACACACCTGCTCTCCATTCACACCTGAGACCTGAAAGGAATTATACACCTTGAGGACCACCCTGGTTTATGCAGGCAGACCACCAGGACCCTCGGATTCATGAGAGACCAAATGAGACACAGGAAACAGGCGTTGAGTGTGTTTATAAGATCTCTTTATTGAATACAACAGTAGTATATATACACCAGTAAAAATACACGTCTAAGGGTTAATCAAACTTTACACTCAGTACTTTCTTATCAAGAGTTAGACTGCTTGACTAGATAACAAGAAATAGCTGATGACTTGCTGACACAGATTCAGCTTAACCACAATATCTCACAGGGTGACTATGGCGAAACTCACACACACAAAAAGTTCATTTATACTTTATGTAAAATGGAAGAGAATCTAAGATGGAGTCAGTTGTTTATACATTCTATTACAAGACCTTGTAACACTAACGAGTCACATGACACCGGGGAGGGAAAATGGCTAATTGGGCCCAATTTGGACATTTTCACTTAGGGGTGTCCTCACTTTTGTTGCCAGCGGTTTAGACATTAATGGCTGTGTGTTGAGTTATTTTTGAGGGGACAGCAAATTTACACTGTTATACAAGCTGTACACTCACTACTTTACATTGTAGACAAGTGTCATTTCTTCAGTGTTGTCACATGAAAAGATAGAAGAGGGGTGTACTTACTTTTGTGAGATACTGTGTATATATATATATATATATTTTTTTTTTCAATAATTCAATACAAAGGAAAAAAAACACTAGTTGAATGAATTATAAAGTACTTCAGAATTTATTTTTTTGGGGAGATACTGTATATCTGCCATCAGATTGTAATGTGTGTGGTTAGCCTAAGACTTCAGCACTGTTGCCCCTCTACAGGAAGACACTTTTTTGGCACTTATCAGCACCAAAAAAAAAGGTATATCAATTGCGATATATGCAGAAAATATGAGAGCAGGGTAGAGGCAACATTTGTTTAATCTCTTTTATTAGATTTTCAAAGAATACAGAAAAAAAACATTTCAACAGATATAAATCGACGTCACAGATATTTTACACCTGATTGGAGGAAAGGCAGTACCCTTCCTAGCATGGTGAGGCACAAGCGCCAAAAAGCAGAGTTCATCTTGATACATCCATAAAATGTTAACAGGAAATGAGAAGTGTGGTTGTATATATATATATATATATTATGAGGAATGTACATCAAACCCTGTCAAAGAGATGGAGGTGGGGATAGACTGGAAAGCATATGTAAAAACTCTTATTTGTAATCAGAAGGGCTTACAAATAGAAGGGAAAAGGAGAGACAGTATAGTAAAAGCAAAAGGGGGGGGGGGGGGGGGGGGGGTAGAGCCAAAACAGTCTTCTGAGCCACATCATGAAGGCAGTTAGAAGGACCCCCCCCCCAATATCACAAGGTAAAATCTGGTGATCTAAAGTGAGACCACCCTGTCCAGGTAATTTAAAAAAATTAAAAGCATCCGATTTGCCATTTTCCTCAGAAATCCTTCTCTCCATATCACAAACGACATCCAGTTCACAGAGCCACGACACCATTGAGGCAGTAAACACCAGTGCTTGGCAATAATGGTATGCAAGGCAGTACAGCCATTTTTTTTTTTTGCTAGAAATTAACTGTAAAGCTGCCCCTGTTGAGTTTATGAGGCCCAGGCCAGGGGCAGCTTTACAGTTTCAATTTCTAGTGAAAAAAAAAAGGCTTTATTGACCCACACCCCACTTGATTACCAGGGTGCATAGTCATTTCCTGGGCCCCCTCATGTCAGAGGGGCCCAGAAGGTGAGAGCAGAGGGGGGGGGGGGGCTTTTTCTCCATTTTCAGGCACAGGCATATTATTCAGCGCCGCATGCTGCTCTGCACCAATGCACCCGGCACAGATTATATCTGGCTATCCTACCGTATGCCTTCCCTGGCGGATGGATTCTACTGTGAAGTGGCTCCTCTCCCTCAATAAGTGCCGCCTGAGGGAGGGACTGATCTCTGAGGTGGCGGTACTAGCAGTCCCCTGCACACCACACAGGCTACTCTGGAAGGTGCAGTCCCCAGACTCTGTGCTTAGGATCATCATGTTGAGCACAGCGGGTGCTCTTTGGCCGGTTGGTTGTTGGGTGCCGACTGTGTTATGACTGTGCATTAGGTACATTTTTACCACCTCTAAACCACTGCCCTTTAAGAACCTTTCACCCAAGCTTTCCAATTAGGTCCGCCTGTTAGTTTTTCATGCAGACTTGAGTGAAAGCTCCATGTAGGTCTAAGGAGTCCAGAGTCCGCCTACCTCCGGGTCCAAAAAAAATAATAATTTGGAAAGGACTGTTTCCCTTTCTATTTTTTCAGCCCTAAATGTGACAGATCAGATAGTCCAGTGGTTCTCGACCTCAGTCCTCAAGTACCTCCAACAGGCCATGTTTTGGGAATTTCTCTTAGATAAAATATCTCTCCAAAATACCAAGCCATTGACTCTGATTTAAAGCACCTGAAAACATGGCCTGTTGGGGGTACTTGAGGACTGAGGTTGAGAACCACTGAGATGGCCTGGATGTAAACGGACACATTTTATACATAAAACCCAAAATGCAGGCACAGTATGAATCACAGGCCTTGTGCCCAACAAATGGCCCACGGGCTAGGGCACCATATTGTCAGCTGGGAGCAGGAACTCCATCTGTGTCCCAGCACCTGGCATGAAAAGAGACTGTACTGTGGGTGGAAAGATCTCCGGCCCCAATACAAGCCTCAGCCTGAGTTGGGGGAAAGAAGGGAGGTGCAAGAGTGCATTATGAGCAAGTGATCAACAAGAGGGCGGATAACATGATCACCAACCCGGGGATGGAGTATTAAAGTTATTGTAAAGACGTCTTTTCACGTTCTACCCGGATCCTCCTCTCAGGTCCCTCCTCTGTAGTCCTGGCCCCTCCCCTCCTGTTCAGTGCCCCCCAAAGCAAGCAGCTGGCTATGGGGGCACCGAGCTGAGTCACAGCTCCCTGTGTCCATTCAGATGCGGAGCCCCGGCCCGCCCTCTCTCCCCTGATTGGCCAGATGACTTTGACTGACAGCAGCAGGAGCCAATGGTGGCGCTGCTGTGTCTCAGCCAATCAGGAAGGAGAGTCTCGGGTGGCTGAGACATTCATGGACAGAGAGGGTCCCCAGGTAGGTATTAGGGGGGGCTGCTGCACACAGAAGGCTTTTTTATCTTAATGAATTGAATGCACCTTCTAGAGGGAGATTAATAGTGCAACCCCCAGTGCTGGTGGCTATTATTGTATCTACTGACACCAATGCTGGGTGTCATTATCACATTCACTTATACAGACACCAATGCTGGGGGGGGGGGGGATGGTTATTAATACTTCTTTAGAAAAATACAGCAGGACCAAAATTTCTGGTGTGCTGCATTTTTTTTTGCACCCTGCAGGATCTAAAAACATATTTACATAGATATGAAATCCCAATTACAAAACTGATATGTTCATAGGGGACCAGGTTCTTATGTACACCCTTAACCTCCGGAAGATTTGGCTGCTCGATGACCAGGCCATTTTTTGCGATTCGGCACTGCGTTGCTTCAACTGACAATCGCACAGTCGTGCGACGCTGAACCCAAACAAAATTGACGTCCTTTTTTTTCCCACAAATAGAGATTTCTTTTGGTGGTATTTGATCACCTCTGCAGTTTTTATTTTTTGCGCTATAAACAAAAGAAGAGTGACAATTTTGAAAAAAAACACATCATCTTTTATTTTTTTGCTATAATAAATATCACACATTTAAAAAAAAAAAGAACACATTTTTTCCTCAGTTTAGGCCGACATGTATTCTTCTACCTATGTTTGGTAAAAAAAAAAAAAAAAAAAAAAATCGCAATAAGCGTATATTGATTGGTTTGCGCAAAAGTTATAGCGTCTACAAAATTGGGGATTTATGGCATTTTTATTAATATTTTTTTTATTTACTAGTAATGGCGGCGATCTGAGATTTTTATCGGGACTGCAATATTGCAGCGGACCAACTGGACACATTTTTGGGACTATTGATAATTATACAGCGATCAGTGTATAAACGTTAACACTAGGGGGCGATCACTGTCACAGGCAGGGAAGGGGTTAACACTAGGGGGGCGATCAAGGGGTTAACTGCGTTCCCTGACTGTGTGTTCTAACTGTAGGGGGGATGGGACTGTCTAGGAGGAGAGAGAGATCGGTGTTCATACTTTGTATGAACACACAATCTGTCTTCTCTCCCCTCTCTGTCATGAGCGATCACAGGTGCCCAGCGGTCATCGCATCGGCTCCGGGCGCTCGCCCCTAGTGGCCAAAAGGCGAAGCGGCGTAAGGTAACGTCATTTCGCCCAGCCGTGCCATTCTGCCACAGTAAAACTGTCGCGGCTGGTCGGCCAAGCAGTTAAAATGGTTGTAAGGCAGAAGGTGCATTCTGTGCATTAAGATAAAAAAAACTTGTGTGCTGGCAGCCCCCCTAATACTTACATGAGCCCCAATCTCTCTCCAGCGATGCCCACGAGTGTCTTAGCCATCTTGGACTCTCCTTCTGATTGGCTGAGACACAGCAGCTGCATCATTGGCTCCTGCGGCTGTCAGTTAGCCAATCAGGGAGGGAGAGCGGGGCCAGGTTGGGGCTCCGTGTCTGAATGGACATATGGAGCCGTGAGTCGGCTCGGGTGCCCCCATAGTAGGCCGATTGCTGTGGGGCACTCGCCAGGAGGGAGGGGCTAGGAGCACCGAAGAGGGACCCGAGAAGAGGAGGATCCGGGTTGTGATCTGTGCAAAACCAACTGCAACAGAAAAGGTAAGGATAACTTTTAAACCTTTAAAATCACTTTACGCCTGTATCTGGAGTTGTTGTGCCTCAAGTATTGAAGCCTAGATGGGAAATATTTCTCTTTACAATGAGCTTCCTTTCCATTTCCATGTTTCTCCTTCTGCTATGAGTAAGGTCAAGGCTCAAGCCCACATGAAAGTTACCCTCCCAAGATCTGGCTGAGCTTCCCGAAAGGATATTCTCCCAGTCTGTTGATGGGAGAATCCCTCCCCACGGGGCTATTGTGTTCTACTGGCAGAATACAATGATCACGACTGGCGGCTATAGCACAAAATAAAAAAAATAAAAATCAGACAGGTTTGTGTACTGAACTTGATTGACTTCGGTACAACCAGCCTGCCCATAGACAGATTGAATATCGTCCGGTTCTTCTGACCTGCTGAATTTCGATCTATCTATTATTATTATTTATGGTACTTATATAGCCGCTGTCAATGTTCGCAGCCGCTTTACGTATATATACACATTGTACATTCACAGCGGTCCCTGCCTCAAGGAGCTTACAATCTAAGGTCCCTAAATCTACAATCTAAGGTCCCCAACTGCTGGCCAGCTTAATGGAAGGTTGCCCAGCATGGCAGCGACTCCAACCTTTGCTTTCCTCCAGAGTTAAAGGAAGCTACTGGTGCAATACCATCGCCAAACTGGAGTTGGAGGGTTGAAGAATGCAATCTGAAACCAGCTGAGGGCTTTGAAAACACTATAGATTGTAGACAGCTCTTCAGAGGAGTGTTTACAAGCTCCTGTGTAGAAGACCTCTCTTATCTTCACATAGGCACTACCTTTGCTTGCAGAGAGAGTAGGAACTCGCTGATTTCTAGAGCTCTTTAAAGGCTTTATTACAAATCGGTAAGTATGATTTTAATTATTAAAAACAGAGCTTTACAACCTTTCTCAATTAATAAAATAAGTTAAAAAAAAAAAAACATTTCACGTCATTTTGAAGATGCTTTAATGAGGGGGTTAAAAAGAAGTATGGGTTTGGGTTTTTTTTTTTTCCCCCCAATCATACTTACCTAGGTGGACCGATGCTGCATTTGTCCCCCCTGAGAGCCGAGCGATCGAACACCACGGATGGCTCGGTTCTCTCACCTTCCCGAGAAGAGAGCTGCTGACCTTCAATCAGCATCTCTCCCGCTCTGCTCTTCCACGCTCATTGGAGCGCTGGGCTGCAGAGGGGCGGGGGAGCGGGGAGCTGAGAGGCCGAGACAGGTGCCAGTCCAGGCATTTGGCGGATCCCGACTTCCATTGTGGACGGATTCCTGCAAAGTCAGCAGAGAGCGCTCTCTACTGAAAAAAGATCACAGAAGTGCAAAACGAATTGCACCCCCCGTGACCCATAGAGGAAGCCCAGCCAAACAAGCCAGGCTGGACTTCTCCTTTAAGTCTATGTCATTAAAGAGGAACCGCAGTCTGCTCACATAATTTGTAATAAATACATCTTTTGCCATTCTGAAGCTTCCCTCCAATCACTTTGCATGTTATTTTATATATACTGTGATTCTGTACTTGCCAAATATGGTGCAGAAATCTCCCTCCACTGAGTCTGGCCGCAGCCATTTTAACTGTGGGCAGCTGAAGCTGCTGCCTGTTCACTTCCTGGATTTACACAGGCACACACCTCCAGCTCTGCAGCGCTCATTGGCCCTCTTATAACTCATCTCCCCTCCTTTCCTGGCAAACTCTCAGGACAGTGAGAGAGAGCTGTGCATGATGTCATAAGCCTAGGCTTTTTAGCAGACAAGAAACAGGAAGTGGGCTGTATAAGGTATTTACTGGCAATAAAAAAAAAGTTTTACTTTTCAAAGTTAAAACAACAAAAAGGGCAGAAGATTTAATAGATGGAAAGTTGAAAAAAAATGACTGAAGGTTCCGCTGGAAGTGGTGCATACCATGGATGTAGCCTGGCCTGCCCACGCCAAGAATTAAAAAGGTCTGCATGTTCAGTATATAAATAATTTATAAAAACCGGGCACTCCGAGGTTCTAGCTCTCATCAGAAAAGGAGTTCGAAAAATAATAATCTTTTTCTTCCTCGTCCGAGTCGTTCGACTCATCCGGTTTGAAGAGTTTTGCAATCACCGATGTGTCTCTGGAGCCTAAATGTGGCACAATAGGGAAGAGGACCAAGAACAGTTGTGAGATTAGGTAAGACATTATAGAAGACACAAGCTGTGACCCCCCCATATACATTTTTATTATACAGAGATAAAACAAAGTGGCATACCAGAGTCTTTATAAAAAATAAGAGCAATGTAGTAATAAAAACTGGATTCTTTGTACTCACTGTAAAATCCCTCGGAGTTCATTGATGGACACAGCCTCTCTTCTCTTCAAATTCATGACTGATCATGTTTAATAGTGCCACCTACCAGGAGTAGGACACTAGGCAGGAAAAACCTTGGCACCTCCTAAGGGCAATCCTCTGTGCATAAAAACCCGTCTCACTGCATAGCCCACTAGTTTGTAACGAGGGGTGGGTAAACCAAACAAAAACAACCACCAGGCAAACCAGCACCACCCCAAAGGGGGCCTACAACATCCCCAAACCGCAGGCTACAAAACTTGCGGTCAAAACTAGCATTCAAAGAAGCCAACATATCAATGGTGTACAAAATTTTGGAAAAACACGCAGACAACCAGGTCACCACAGCACAAACCTGAGACACAGGCGCACAATGTCAGAACGCCCAAGAAACACAAACTGCCCTGGCGTAAGGCGCTGCCACCGGGAAGAGGCATCCACCTCCCAATGGCAGACCGCCAAAATCGTTAGCCGAACCCAAGGGTGATAGCGGCCAAAAGGGGCCCCACATGTCTTTCCTTGGACCAACTGTGAGCCCCAAAAGAAAGGTGAATCTCCGAATGGAGGCTGTAGCAGATAAACATACCCGAATCTTCGAGGGCAACTCCAAGAAATGAAACACCATTGTGATAGGATGCAACGGCCAAGGATACAAGAAAAGAAAGACCATGTCCGCAAGCAGGCATAAAACCTACCCATAATCCGGGAGAAAGGAAGAAGGTGAACAAAGAACCACTCGTCTTGGTGTACAACAAGATAGGATGGCCTACAGGACAGGGCTGCCGGCTTGGGCACACTTCGTGTGGAATTAATGGCAACCAGGAAGCCCCTTGCTCAGAGAGAATAGACAAGGAAATAGCTTGATGCTCTCCAAAGGAAGCTTCTGGAGAACCAAATGCAAAGGCCCACGGTGACAGGAATATTATGACTTGCAGCTCTAGAAAACATAAAATGGACAGTCCCTTCAGAGTTCAACGACTGAGCCCAGGGCTCCTCGCCAGCCAGACTACCATCCCATGGAGAGGGAGAAAAAGACCTCCCATACCCAAGATCGGGGTCACCAGAGGCAGAAGGCCCTCATCGACCCATCTAGATCTGCCCCATATCAATAGAATTTGCTGCCGCAGAGACCTAGTATGAAACTCTGCATACGGGACCACCTTGAAGGTGGATACCATTAGACCCAGACTCCTCATGCAAAAAGCCAGGGTAGCCCACAGATGGACCAAAACAGGCTGCCCACAGTCCGAAAGCTTACGGAGGTTAACCGTTGAAAGAAACCTCTTAACCTGCTCTGCATCGAGAAGCATACTCAGATAGTCCAGATCACGGATCTTTAAACTAAGGCCCTCCAGCTGTTGTGGAACTACACATCCCATGAGGCATTGTAAAACTCTAAAATTCACAGACATGACTAGGCATGATGGGAATTGTAGTTCCTGAACAACTGGAGGGCCATAGTTTGAAGACCCCTGGTCCAGATGCATGGTCAGGAGAAAAGGCAGACTTCTTGAGGTTCAAAATCCATCCAAAATCCTAATGGGAACGCTAGGTGACCTGGGCGCTGTTCAGTAAGGCCACAAGAGTCTCCGCTCAGGAGAACAAATTAGCAAGGCACCTGAGCACAGCAATCCCCTGTTGTCCCAGCAAGACAAGGACCAGGTCCAGAACTGTGCTGAATACCCTGGAGCAGAGGCGAGGTCAAAAGAGAAAGCGTAACGAGCTGGCAATGCACGTTCCCAGTTGCAAAGCACAGAAAAACACAGGTGCCCTCTTGCAGATAGGGACGTACAGATCTATCTCCCTGATATCTACAGAGGACAGAAAAACCCCCTGATAAGGGGAGGCAACCACGGGCAAGTAAATTCCATCTTGAACTTTGGAACCCACACAAAGGCGTTCAAGGCCTTGAGGTCCCAAAACCAGGAATAGATTTGGAGTACAAACCCCCCCCCAAAATGGTACCATGTCCGTTCTGATATCGGAACCATCTTGCGCATCATGCAGCAGGTCTCACTGCACCGAGTACAGAGCCCAAAGGCACTGGAGTTGGTGGAACGGAAAGAAATCTGACCTTGTAACCGGACGTCACCAGATTGTGAAACCACTCCCCAGAAAATGAGGGGACCCTGGCCTGTAAACCAGCACAGGCAACCCCCCCACTCCTGAGACGGGTGGGGCAAAACTTCAAGCGGGGGACGGCCTTATCCACAGCTAAGAGAACCAATGGATACAGAAGCGCCAAACACTGCCAAGGGGCCCAACGGGGAACTGGGTCCTTACTCCTGAACACCAAGCAGAACAACTGGTGGCATATGCAGAGAGAGGGGGTTTTACAGAGGACTGCCCATAGGA
The DNA here is from genome assembly GCF_042186555.1 of Aquarana catesbeiana. Classification (NCBI taxonomy): domain Eukaryota; kingdom Metazoa; phylum Chordata; class Amphibia; order Anura; family Ranidae; genus Aquarana; species Aquarana catesbeiana. Next base: position 11,688,559 of record NC_133336.1, read on the forward strand.
GCTTCTGAGCTTTTTTCCTGCCTAGTGTCCTACCCTGGTAAGTAACAAAATAGATATTTGCCAGCACAAAATGGATTAAAAAAAAGTGGCGTCCAAACGGATTATTTATTGCAGGAGCACAACACAAGGAGAGTGCAATGTTTCGGAGTCACGCAGGACCCCTTCGTCAGACAGGTAATCAGTTTGGACGCCACTTTTGTTGATCCATGGTGTGCTGGCCAAATATCTACTTTGTGACTTGAACCAGTATCCAGCTGGTTGTTGCTGCAGCACCCAAACTTTGAGAGCTTATCCAGGAACGTGTGCGATGGGAATATGAAGTACTACTCCTGGTAAGCGCCATAAAACCCAATCATTCACGAATGTAAAGAGAACAGGTTGTGTCCTTCAGTGAATGAAAGAAAATCTGCTGCATATGACTGATTCAGTGCTGGCAGCTTGCATTTCCAAACTAGTTTCAGTATACAGTACTAGTCCTCTACAAACAGCAGCTCAGAAAGCAGTTCCAAGTGGGCAGACTCGTGTGTGATAAAGGTACAAGGTGCAAAATAGTCTGATGGAGGCTGAAGCCATTGAACAGAGGGGGAGGGTAGAGGCACAAACCACGAGAGAGGTGTTAAATAAGAGCCTATTACAGCTTTGGGAATTGTTTGGGAGAGAACACAGTTCTTCCTCACTGATTTGGCATAGAAACCTGATTCTCAATATTAATATTCAGGAACATTGCGTCTTCATATTCATGACTACTTAGGTTATGCTGCTACCTTCAGGTGAATAATGGACACTGGCCAAATATATAAAAAAACAAAAACGCCACAGATCACTGCCCAGATATTACTCTGCTAAACCTGTGTCCTTAGGAGATGTATGCGTCTGAAGATCCCTCCCTGTGAGGATTAGCCCGGGTTTTTACTGCCTGTTCTGTACATCCGTGCTTTTGAAGGAAACAGCTTTATCCGGATCAGTCACCTATCGCCCTGGGGTCCAGTACTCACACTCTGCTATGCAAGAACTGAGATGGCCTGTAAAGCTGTTGTTCGGTGCTGGGCAGCAATCGCCATGATACCAAGAGATCCTTGAGGTCCCTCCTTGGCCATATGTCTTGGTTTGGGTTAGTGAACTGTGAAATGGTTGGAATACAAACCAAGAGACCTCTCCCCCCCCCCCCCTCCGGTGCGGGTGCAAGGAGCCCTTGGAAAACCAGTCTTTCCAGGGCCACAAAGAAAACTGCTCTTCTATGTGAATCCAAGGGTACCCTTAAGTGTATAAAGCGGGGAGGGGGAAGCAATGAAACTCCTGTTAGTAGCTTTTGGACACTACGCTGCAGACCCAGTCCTCTGACTTACCAAGTCCAGATGGCCGTGAAAGGCCAACAGACATCCCCCAAACTGCACGAGTAGTGGGACCCCTTTACTGCGAGGATTTTCCAGGACCAGAGGACTTGAGGGTCCAGTCTTTGTCAAGGAACTGGGATGTAAGCTTGGCATGGAACCCCAAGGCTTGTTGCTTATGAAAGGAATTCCATTTGAATGCCGGGTTTCTGACCTGTCATCTTTGCTTTCTTCTTTAGGGATGAGAGTGCTTCTATCCACAGTCACCTTCTGGATGAAGGTATCCAAGGATGGTCCAAACAAGCATTCACCCTGAAGCTGCAAAGCTGCTCCTACCTGAGAGGTGGATGCCTTAAAGGGGGCCTCTAATCTTATTCATGACATCATAAAAAGACAGAGACCTCACGCACCAGGGTCTTACTGATACAGAAAATAGAGTCAACAACTGAAGAACCCCATTTCTTGTAAATGTCTTCCTCCATAGGATAATGATGAGCAAAACACTTGCAGTGAAAACACCTTCTCCGGGTGTCCAATCTGCATATATACCTTTTTGCACATAAGTGCGCACTGAAAAAGACTTGGAACTTTTTGGCAGCTGCCAGGACCCAAAACCAAATTAATTTAGGGGAAAAGGATTCCTAAAGCAGTAAACTCCAGGTTAGAAGCCCACAGTTAGCTTCTTGGCAGATGCGGTGCGCAATGTGACTGACAGCCCCAGACTTTGAGATTCCCCGTGGAAGAGCTCATCTACAGAGGATTCCTGATCACCAAAAGCTTCCTTCTCTTCATGAGGATTTTCCTCCAATTCTTCATCATCTGTAAAAAGGGAAGGGAAGGAGAGCACCTACATTTGCATCCCAGGTGTTCCAAACCAGTGAGAACCTCTGAGAGCTGATTATGCAATCTAGATACGGCTGCAGAAAAGTCCTCCCTGGACACAAAGGAAGTGGAGAATTGTGCTCCCACAAGGCAGGGAAAATAGCATATGGGTCGGGATTCAGAATTAATCTGACCCTTTGGGGAGCGATTGCAGGGCGAACTGAAAGAGGGATTTGGGAGCTCATCCAATTGTTCATCTCCCAACCTCTCTGCCTGCACAAGCCTATGGCTTGCTGAGGTTTAATAGGCCTGTAAAACCAAGAAGGGAGGGGCCACCTAGCTGGGGGAGGGGTGACCAGCCTTTGCCAGAACACCAATGTGGCAACTCACTCCCACAGAAGTGTCCCAATACTTGCTGTGCCCTAAGCAGAGGCCGCATTGCAGGGCTGAGACAGTTTCACGGTCCATCAATGAGTCATTCTGCATTTCCGGAATACCAGGAGCTGAGAATTTCATGCCTGAGAAAAAAAGCAGATGCGGACGATGATGATGTCATGATGGACCTCCGGCTTCTGAGCTTCACCACTGCCATATGTGACTTTACAATGAAAAACTGCCTAAAAATCACCCTCACCAGGCTGTAGTGACCAATCCGGAGGAAGCCCTTAACGACCCAAGCAGGGGTGTTAGGGATAGGCCAAAAAAATCTGGAACTAAGCCCTTGAAAGCAGTAGGTACATCCATCACCTAAGGACACTAGCTTAAAAAAAAATGGAGGCTAGCTGAGCTGAGAGGAGTTATATTTGGCCAGTGTTTAGTCACGTGAAGGTGGCAGCCTAACCCAAGTATTCATGAATGAAGCCCTCGGTGTCCTGTGATGTATGAGAAAGAAATGGGTGTTTATGATACACCGTTTTGTTTTTTTTCCCCACACAGATGGAACTTTAATGTGTAGGCAGGACCTAGCTCTGGTGTTAAATCTGTTAAATAAAGCGCGCCAAACGCCAATAAGAGTATTTGCATTGAACAGCAGGCTTCTAGATGGACAACACTATGCTCAAAAGTAAAAGCAGAACTGTGGCCCTAAATAAGTATTTCCTGGCTAGTAAAAGGAAAGCGAGACATTATGTGGTACTTACATGTGAAACGTTTTAACTTATAAAAAAAAAAAAAAAAAATTGTCAAATGGCTGACAAGCTCACTTTAAAAACATAAAAAACAAACAAAAAAGTGTTAAAACACACATGAAAAAATCTGGCACAGCCAAGTTCACGTTTATATCAATAATTACCTTTCCCCAAGGAGGTCAGCCTTCGAGAAGTTGGCGTCGCTTGGATCTTGGATCCCTAACAAGAAATAAAATGACAATATCATATAATATAATATAAGACATCATATGATATCATAACATCTTGCAAAATTTCCTTTATAAGATGGCAATATTAGGAGATGGCAATTCTATTTTGCCAATTCAGAATATTCAACTTGTGTATAAATCCATGCAACCAGTTACCAAAGGGCTCCCTACACGTTGGGTGCTGGTCATGAAAAACGGGGACCTGCTTTTGACAGGTCCCTCTCCCCACTTCCGGGAGAGGGCACCGCCCCTCGGAAGTTCGCCCCCTCCTTTGCTGCCGGGGGTGTGTGTGTGTGTGGAGCGGATATCCTGTCCCCACTTCCGGGAGCAACGCCCATTGACGTCACCGCTCGGCCCCCTCCTCCTCCCCCAGACGTGGGGCCTTTAGTAGAGAGGAACGGAGCCTCGCACATGCGCAGTAGGGTTCCCGGCATGAAGCCGCAAGGCTATACCGCAGGGTTCCCTGACCCGCAATGGTGCCGACATCACTGGACTCCAGGACAGGTAAGTGTCCAATTATTAAAAGCCAGCAGCTGCAGTATGTGTAGCCGCTGGCTTTTCATTTTTTTGCAGTGGTGGGCGGACCTCCACTTAAAAGCAGATTTCCACCCAAAAGTGGAACTTCTGCTTATTTGCTCCCTCCCCGCCTCAGGTGCCACATTTGGTAACTTTCAGGGGGGACCTGCTTTTGACAGGTCCCTGTACCCACTTACGGGAGACGGCCCCCCCTCTCGGAAGTTCGGCCCCCCCTCCTCCGGGCCAATTAGAAAGCGCAGCATGCTTCACACATGCGCAGTACGCAGTAGGTAGGCGGCCGTGAAGCCAAATGGCTTCGCGGACGGTTTCCCTTAGTGGAGATGGCGGCGGCAGAAGATCTGCTGGGGTGCCGACATAGTGGGCTCCCTGGTAAGTGTCCATATAATAAAAGTCAGCAGCTGCAGTATTTGTAGCTACTGTGTTAATTCCCCCCCCCCCTCAGGCTGGAACTCCGCTTTAACCACTTGCCTACCGGGCACTTTTCACCCCCTTCCTGCCCAGGACAATTTTCAGCTTTCAGCGCTCTCACACTTCGAATGACAATTGCGCGGTCATGTAACATTGTACCCAAACTAAATTTTTATCATTTGTCTGTATTATAAAACTAAAAATAAAATAAATTTTTGGCAGTGCACGTCTATTTTCTACCCCCTGTTGGTCACAGTCCGGCCCTCTTAAACTCTGAAGGACAAAAAACTGTCCCTTTGTTTAGAATGTTTGGAGACCCCTGACTATAAAAGATACATACCGCTTTCTTGTTTATGAAGACCCTAAACTGTGGATGCTTTAAGCTTTTCTGGAGTCTGTAGACATACTTTTCATTGTTAGATCTGCAATAATAAAAACACATTGTTGACACAAAAATACAAAACTGCTGAACACACAAGTCCCCAATCACCCGAGTCCTAAACACGACTATCACAGTTTCTATTGTTTAACCAATTCCCATCCTCCGGAGCGACAATATCTTACTCATCGCTGCAACAATCATTAAAATACATATATATATTTATTTTTTGAGCAAGCGATAAGCTTTCATGTAAAAGTGATCCAAGCAGCTACGCAGCCACTCCATCACTTTAATGGCTAGTTTACACCTGCTTCAAAACAAGACTCCGGACAGGGTTTGTTAAAGCTTTCTGAACGCCAGTCATGGCCCCGTCACTAAATAAAATGGTTAGCTTACAGTCCGGTTTACACCTTGCTTTTGCTTCGATGAGCCTTTGGCGGAGCTTCGATGAGCCTTTGGTGGAGCTTCGATGAGGCTTTGGTGGAGCTTCGATGAGCCTTTGGTGGAGCTTCGATGAGGCTTCAAGCGAGCTTTGTCATAGACTTCTATGGGGGCTTTGAAGATGCTTTGAAGCACCTCTAAAGCTACATGGGATATAATTTTTTAAGCAAAGCCAAGGCAGAGCAAAAGCAAGGTGTAAACAGGACTGTAAGCTAACCATTTTATTTAAATGACAGGAGTTTTGACTGGCGTTCAGAGAGCTATAACAAAGCCTGTCCTAAGCCTTGTTTTGAAGCAAAGTGTAAACCACTCCTAAAGGAGCCCTTAGGGCTCCTTCACACTTGCTTCGGCTTCAATGCACATTATTAAAGCTCCTACTGCTTCAACAAGCTTTTATGATGTGTTTTTGAGGCTCCGATGAGGCTTCAGTGATGCTATTTTGAAGCTTGGCAGATGCCCTGTGTGTCTGTTGGTATCTCACACCTGCAATTTTTCCAGAACAAAGCGAAGCTAAAGCTGAATTAAAGCCTCTCAAAAGCCGCAGGTGCTTCAAGCCAGCTTTGTCATAGACTTCTATGGAGGCTTTGATGGCCAGGAAGCCAACACTGCACACCGCTAATCACAGGCAGTGAAACGTTTCCCGGTCCGCAGCTACACAGATCGGGAAATGTCTCCCCGCCTTAGCGGTGTGTATTGTCGGCTTCTTGGCGGGATCGGGCAAGGTGGGTTGTGTCTAGGAACAAACCCGAGCCCATCCCTACTTGCAGCACAAGTTCTAGTTGAGACTTTTCCAAATTTGTAGCAATTTTGCATTGCAAGCCTCTAGCACAGCCTTTCTCAACCAGGGTTCCAAGGAACTCTAGGGTTCTTCAAGAGGTTGCTAAGGCTTCCTTGAGCAATGAGCAATTTCTGCCTCTCAGGTATGTGCTCACTGACACCATTGATCTTTTTATCCGTAAAAGGGGTAATTCTTCCCAATGACCACAAGTGTAAGAGATATTCTTCCTATTGACCATCACACTAACATATCATGAGTTGTAGATATAATAATTTTTAGCAGGCGTTCCCCAAGACCAGAAAGTTATTTCAAGGGATCTTCTGTGTTGAAAGGTTGAGAAAGTCTGCTCTAGCAAGAGCAAAGTTGCAGTGGTGAGTCTACAACAAGAGCTCTGCAAGTCTACAGCATGAAAATTCAGCCACAGCGACCCCCTGTGGTGGGATGACCATCGCACAACATAACTCAACCAGAACCAGAAAGTTGATCTGGAGTCATAGCAAATGCGGACTTGCTGCAATTGTGCAACAAACTTGTGAAGCCGAACAAGTCTATCAATAGCTTAGAAAATCATTTTCAAACTTGCAGCACAATTGCTTGTTATCTGGGAAACTGGGACAAAACCCGAGGTTGTGCTGCCACAGAGAATTTCTGGGAAAAAAAGGTTTCTGGTAGTGCTTTGAAGCCCCACTAAAGCGACATGGGGTATCATTTTTGAAGAGAAGCAAAGTGTAAACAGGACTGTAAGCTCACCATTTTATTTAGTGACAGGAGCTTTGACTGGTGTTCAGAGAGCTTTAACAAAGCCTGTCCGAAGCCTTGTTTTAAAGCAAAGTGTAAACTAATCCTTACAGGTGGTGCAAGTAATTTTCTAGCAAAAAAAATACGTATTTTAACCTGTAAGCAACAAATGTCAGAAATAAGCTGAGGCATGAAAAGGATAAAGAAAACATTAGATGTGCCACACACATCCTTGCCAAGTCCTATATACATAAAGAGGATCGTATCTTCACCTATCGATTGTGCCCAGCATTCCAGGAGAGATGTGATTAGACTCGGGGGTATAAGCCAGAGGAAAGATACCAGAGGAAGAAGATGGAGATTGCGCATCCAGGTAGAAGTCGTCATCCTCCGTGTTGTGCATCATTGATGGTAGCTATAAGTGTATAAGACAAAGAGAACAGGCTGCAGTTATCACAATATGTAATAAAATACAATACATTTGTTGCTGCTAGATTAGGTCTATAATTACGGTATTTATTGGCGTATAACACGCACATTCATTTTAAGAGGGAAGTTTCAAGAAAAAAAAAAAACTTTACATTTTAAATAAAGAACTTTGAAGCAAAATAAGGGTCAGTGCCCATCTGCAGCCTCATCAGTCCACATCAATGCAGCCTCACCATTGCCATCAATGCAGCCGCCTCACCATTGCCTTCAATGCAGCTGCCTCACCATTGCCTTCAATGCAGCTGCCTCACAATTGCCTTCAATGCAGCTGCCTCACCCATTGCCTTCAATACAGCTGCCTCACCATTGCCTTCAATGCAGCTGCCTCACCATTGCCTTCAATACAGCTGCCTCACCATTGCCATCAATGCAGCAGCCTCAACATTGCCATCAATGCAGCAGCCTCACCATTGCCATCAATGCAGCAGCCTCACCATTGCCATCAATGCAGCCGCCTCACCATTGCCTTCAATGCAGCCGCCTCACCATTGCCTTCAATGCAGCCGCCTCACCATTGCCTTCAATGCAGCTGCCTCACCATTGCCTTCAATGCAGCTGCCTCACCATTGCCTTCAATGCAGCTGCCTCACCATTGCCTTCAATGCAGCTGCCTCACAATTGCCTTCAATGCAGCTGCCTCACCATTGCCATCAATACAGCTGCCTCACCATTGCCTTCAATACAGCTGCCTCACCATTGCCTTCAATACAGCTGCCTCACCATTGCCTTCAATACAGCTGCCTCACCATTGCCTTCAATACAGCTGCCTCACCATTGCCTTCAATACAGCTGCCTCACCATTGCCTTCAATACAGCTGCCTCACCATTGCCTTCAATACAGCTGCCTCACCATTGCCATCAATGCAGCAGCCTCACCATTGCCATCAATGCAGCAGCCTCACCATTGCCATCAATGCAGCAGCCTCACCATTGCCATCAATGCAGCAGCCTCACCATTGCCATCAATGCAGCAGCCTCACCATTGCCATCAATGCAGCAGCCTCACCATTGCCATCAATGCAGCAGCCTCACCATTGCCTTCAATGCTGCAGCCTCACCATTGCCTTCAATGCCGCAGCCTCACCATTGCCTTTAATGCAGCAGCCTCACCATTGCCTTCAATGCTGCAGCCTCACTATTGCCATCAATGCAGCAGCCTCACCATTGCCTTCAATGCCGCAGCCTCACCATTGCCTTCAATGCCGCAGCCTCACCATTGCCTTCAATGCCGCAGCCTCACCATTGCCATCAATGCCGCAGCCTCACCATTGCCATCAATGCAGCAGCCTCACCATTGCCATCAATGCAGCAGCCTCACCATTGCCATCAATGCAGCAGCCTCACCATTGCCATCAATGCTGCAGCCTCACCATTGCCATCAGTGCAGCCTGATCGATGCCCATCTGCAGTCTAGAGGGGACAGGGAGGGGGCCGGGACGAGCGCCAACAGATTACATACAGTGAGAATCTCCTATGATAGACAGAACAGTGGTCCAATGGCGGCCCAGGAGATAAGACTTCCTATTACAGAGGCCGCCAAGTAAACAGGAGATTCTCACCGTACGTAATCTGATGGTGCTCGCCACGCCCCCCTCCCTGTCCCCTCTGAGGCAGCTAAAACTGAAGTATCGGCGTATAACACGCACACGCTATCTGCACCCGATTTTCAGGGTGGAAAAGTGCGTGTTATACGCCAATAAATACAGTCTATTTACCAGTAACTTTTTCTCAGAAATTCTCTGTGGCAGCACAACCTCGGGTTTTGTCCCAGTTTCCCAGATAACAAGCAATGTTTGAAAATGATTTTCTAAGCTATTGCTAGACTTGTCCGTCTTCACGAGTTTGTTGCAAAATTGCAGCAAGTCCGCATTTGCACAACTCCAGATCAACTTTCTGGTTCTGGTTGAGTTATGTTGTGCGATAGTCATCCCACCACAAGAGGTCGCTGTGGCTGAATTATCATGCTGTAGACTTGCAGAGCTCTTGCTGTAGACTCACCACTGCAACGTTGCTCTTGCTAGAGACTTTGCAATGCAAATTTGCTACAAAATTTGGAAAAGTCTCAACTAGAACTTGTGCTGCAAGTGCTCTGCATGTAGAGATGGGCTCGGGTTTGTACGGGATCCTAGACCCAACCCACCTTGCCCGATCCCGCCAGGAAGCCGACAATGCACACTGCTAAGGCAGGGAGACATTTCCGATCTGTGAAGCTGCGGACCGGGAAACGTCTCACTGCCTGTGATTTGCTGTGTGCAGTGTCGGTAGTGCTGTTGCAGAGGAAGGGCAGGAGGAGAAGTAGTTGACATAGGATTTTTGTACAAAATCCGTTATCCTGCCACCTACAGGAGGATTGGACAGTGGCAAAAACACTGTAGGCCATCATACTTACTAACCCCACTTATTACCAGAATGCCACAGTTTTGTAGCAGCACCAAATCACATTATCATAAACACACAGGTGGGACATAGCTACATAATAGGTGAGGTTGAAAAAAGACACAAGTCCATCAAGTGCAACCTATGTGCGTGATTATATGTCAGTATTACATTGTATATCCCTGTATGTTGCGGTCATTCAGGTGATTATCTAATAGTTTTTTTAAACTATCGATGCTCCCCGCTGAGACCACCGCTTGTGGAAGGGAATTCCACATCCTTGCCGCTCTTACAGTAAAGAACCCTCTACGTAGTTTAAGGTTAAACCTCTTTTCTTCTAATCTTAATGAGTGGCCACGAGTCTTATTAAACTCCCTTCCACGGAAAAGTTTTCTCCCTATTGTGGGGTCACCAGTACGGTATTTGTATAATGAAATCATATCCCCTCTCAAGCGTCTCTTCTCCAGAGAGAATAAGTTCAGAGCTCACAACCTTTCCTCATAACCATTTTTTTCAAAGCTTTTCACAAAAAAAACAAAACAAAAAAAAAAAAACACAGTGACGATTAACTACCACAAAAAGAAAGCTCTATTTGTGTGAAAAAAAAAAAGATAAAAATGTCATATGTGTACAGTGTAGCATGACCGCGCAATTGTCAAAGTGACAGCGCTGAAAGGTGAAAATTGTTCTGGGCAGGAAGGGGGGTAAAAGTGCCCGATACTGAAGGGGTTAAAATTGATTGCCGAGAAGCATTAGAATCAAAGTGCCAAAATAAAAAACGACCACCGCCCAAATCTTCTGCCCACTGAACTGCATAGAGCGCAATCAATGCCATGTGGATAGTGGCGTTTAAAGCAAGGAACCAGATTCCATATACAGGAAAACCCGGTCTTATCCTATTCACGATGCTGGACCCAAAAAGATCCAAGCTTCGCCCAGCACGGTGGGCATACCCACGAAAGGGGATCTTCAGGGTCTTGGAACCACAGTCTATGGACTTGTATAACATCCTGCAGCTAACTTTACATGTTACACTTCCTGCCAAGGAAAGCACCTTACACAGGATCCAGTGCCAGAAGGAAAAACATTACAGCCCCACAGAAGGAACCAAGGGTAGCCAGTCCAGAAACTGCTAGGTTTTTCATTCCAGAAGCATGCTTGTAATCCAAGGCACTAATATACATCAAAGCGAGTTTCCCCATAAGAAAAAATGGAAACTCAGATGATTTGTTCCACAACCACTGCTGGTGTATGCAGTACTATATGTGGCCAGAGGTGTGGGGGCGCTGGAGCATGCAGTACTGTATATGTCCAGAGGTGCGGGTCGCTGGAGTATGCAGTACTGTATGTGTCCAGAGGTGTGGGGGCACTGGAGTATGCAGTACTGTATGTGTCCAGAGGTGTGGGGGCGCTGGAGCATGCAGTACTGTATATGTCCAGAGGTGCGGGTCGCTGGAGTATTCAGTACTGTATATGTCCAGAGGTATGGGTCGCTGGAGTATTCAGTACTGTATATGTCCAGAGGTGCGGGTCGCTGGAGTATGCAGTACTGTATATGTCCAGAGGTATGGGTCGCTGGAGTATGCAGTACTGTATGTGTCCAGAGGTGTGGGGGTGCTGGAGTATGAAGTACTTATGTGGCCAGAGGTGCGGGGGCGCTGGAGTATGCAGTACTGTATATGTCCAGAGGTGCGGGGGCACTGGAGCATGCAGTACTGTATATGTCCAGAGGTGCGGGGGCACTGGAGCATGCAGTACTGTATATGTCCAGAGGTGCGGGTCGCTGGAGTATTCAGTACTGTATGTGTCCAGAGGTGTGGGGGTGCTGGAGTATGAAGTACTTATGTGGCCAGAGGTGCGGGGGCGCTGGAGTATGCAGTACTGTATGTGGGCAGAGGAGAGGGGGCGCTGGAGTAAGCTATACTGCATGTGGCCAGAGGTGCGGGGGGCACTGGTGACGCTCGGAGACACATAAGAACTGTTGACACTTTTGGGTGCTCCAGTGCATGTTACGCCCGCCCCACCCAGCTCGGAGTGTCTCCGAGTTCTCCGGGAAGCACTGGGAGCCACCAGCGCCCCTGGAGCTCTGGCTACATACAGTAATACATACACCAGCGGCTTGAGTCCTGCTGGTCTTGCGAGACAATGCTCGCAAATCAAGTCAGGATTTAAAAAAAAATATATAGCTCGTCTTGCTAAAGCTCGTTACTTGCAAACCGAGGTATCACTGTATATCTAAAATCATGGTTTTTGTACCTGGAGTTGAGCTTTAAAAAAAAAAAAAAAGAACAAGTTAATGTTTGTTAACACCCTCCACCTAGTTTTTACAGCCTTCTTCCTGAATCTTGCCCTGTGCTTTAAACACTTTATTGACATAAATGGTTACAAATGTTTTTTTGGGAACTAATCCATAAGTTGCACAAACTGCTATTAACCCAAAAAAAAAAAAAAAAAAAAAAAAAAAAAAAAACAATACCATCTGTACTTTTTAACTTGAAGAGGTTTCATGAAATGTCTCTAATATAAGGGGGAATAAAGCTAGAAACAAGGCAAGAAAAAACAAAACAAAACAAAAAAAAATAACCAGGATTGTTCTTGTACTATATATAAAAAACAAAAACCACACACACCAATGTATAGAGACATTTTGTAGAACAGAAGAGCGTCCCCTTACCCTCACTCTCTTATTCCTGAATGGAGTGGACCTGAATACGTCGTCGTGATCATCTTTCTGGATTTGATCCAAGAACTCCCGCATCTGCTGCTTCCTTTTCAAGGTTCCCACTTTTGCTGTGATTTGTACCGTCTCCTTTCCTTTACCTATCAGACACAAACACCACACGTTATTTTTTTTTCAAAATTAAAAAAAAAAAAGGAGGTGAGAATCTTATTTAGTGGAAATGCACCCAATTTGTTTTTGTATAGAATGGGCAAAGGGTTTAAAGGGGCCAATTTACACCATATGCAGTACATGGCAGTGAATGAAGTGTGCGTTTTTTGTATAAGATTGGAAAAATAAATAAATAAATAAATAAATAAGGGCCCTTTCGCTAGACATGTGAATTTGTTTGTTTTCGTTTCATTCGTTTTTTTGGAAATTCGGATTTTCAAATTTCCGAAACTATGGATTTTCGGAAATTCAAAAATTTGAAAATCTGAAAAAAGGAAAGAAAATCAGTAAAGTTCAAAATAACTTTTAAATTTATAGATATTGTAATTTCCATTCAAATTTGTCTGTTTGTGAACGTGATGAATACGAATTTATCTGAAGTTACGAATTATCCGAAATAATCTAATCTAATCCATCTAATCAAATGGAATGGAACAAATTAATAATAATAATAATAAAAAGGTTTTATTATTGTTATTTTCTTATTATTAGATCGTTACGTTCCATTCGTTTAGCTGTGGCATTCATTATTTTGGATAATTTGTAACTTCAGATAAATTTGTACTCGTTACGTTCACGAACAGCCAAATTTGAATGGAAATTCCAATACCTATAAATTTAATAGTTAGAAAATCAGTAAAATTTGAAATAATGTTTTTTCATATTTTCAAATTTTTGAATTTCCGAATTCCGAAAAACCGAAAATTCGTATTTCAGAAAAATCGAATATTCGGAAATAAAAAAAAAAAAAAAAAAAAAAAAAAAAAAAAAAAAAAAATCGGAAATTTCGGAATTAACGAATTTGTCAAAATTCGCTAAAAAACTAATTTGGAACTAAACGAATTGCACATGTCTACCTTTCACACAGGCACCAGTTTTACAGGTGGACCCTCCCTTCACCCCTATGGAGCGGCGGATGTCAGCTGACATGTCCGCTAACATCCGCCGCTATCCGATCCACCTAATACAGCTCTAGTGATCAGATTTCTTATCTATTTCACCCTGGTGATTCGGGAGCAGGGTGTTCCTCGTAAAAAGGATAGAACAAATAGAGCAGAGGTCAGTAACCTATGACCCGCCGCCACTAAATGTCTGACATTTTAACCAGAGGAGGGAGAAACAGCCCTCCTTCCCCTCCTCTCGGTTTACTGAAACCGCAGTGATTTACCTAGTAAGGTAACAGTAAAAGCATAGCGCAGCATGTGATCGGAATATAACCTATAACATACTTATCTTTACAATAAAAATATCAATAAAAAAAAAATCAAAAACAAAACCACGTTATAACCTGCTTGAACCATATCCAAGGCATGCAACGCAAATTCCCTGGGTGGGCCTTGGACACAGGGAAGGCAACACAATGTCTTCATTCAGATGGAAGTCAGAGACCACCTTAGGTAGGACTGACGGGCGTGGACGAAGAACCACTTTATCTTTGTGGAACACCACATAGGGGGTACGACAAGATAACGCTTCCACTTCCCACACCCTGCGAGCAGAGGCGATAGACACCAAAAAAAGAGAACTGAGAGCACCAAGCTCAAATCCCACAGCGGTAAAGGAGACCGCACTGATGGAGTCAGGTGTCAAACCCCTTAAATTAAAGTATGCACCAATGAATGCGTGGCCAGGGGTTGCTGAAAGAAGACCGCCAAGGCAGACACCTGGCCCTTGAGGGTACTCAAGGCCAACTTCTGCTCAACACCTCGTTGAAGGAAGGTCAAAATGCGAGCCACCGAAAACTTACAAGGATGAACACCGATCGACTTACACCACAAAATGTACGCTTTCCATGTACGATGGTAAATCTTTCTAGGAGGTAGATTTCCGAGCCTTCAGCAGCGTCGAGATAACTGACCCAGGAAAACTTCTATCCTTCAGCACCTGGCTTTCAACAGCCAGGCCGTCAAAGCCAGCGGCTGTAAAGCAGGATGAAAGATCGGCGCTTGGGAAAGCAGGCCGTTCCTGAGAGGCAGTCTCCAAGGGACGTCGGCAACCAATTACACCATGTTGGCGTACTAAGACCGGCAAGGCCAGCCCCAAGCCACCAGAATCCCTTTGGCCTCGATTCTGCACAGAAAAAGCTTGAGAGGAGGGAAGGCATAAATCAGACGATACTGGCCCTACAGGGCCACCAGTGCGCCTTTGGCGTCCGCCAGAGGAACCTGACACCTTGCCACAAACCACGGTGCCTTTCTGTTGAGCCGAGACGCCAACAGATCCACCTCGGGTGTGCCCCACCGTAGACATATCCGATGAAACACGCCCGGATGAAGAGACAACTCCCCTTGGTCTAACGCCTGCCAACTGAGATAGCCCGCCTGCCAGTTTTTCACTCCTGGAAAGAGTACGGCAGAGAGGGCCAGAACAAAGCGGTCTGCCCACTGGAGAATGCCAGCTACATCTAGAGACGTTAAACACACTTTTTGTTCCCACCTGGTGATTGACATAAGCCACCGCCGTGATCCATTGACTGGATCAGTACCGGGAGCCCCCAGCGCCAAACCGTCCAGTGATCCAGGCACAGCCTGATTGCCCGAAGTTCCATCAGGCTCAGCAACCGCATGCAAGTCCGGAGGGGGGACCACCTGCTGGACAGCAACAGATGAACCGCAGCATGCAACTTCTGGAGTTTGTCCAGAGGAAGGAAAACTCTGGCTAGAGCTGAATCCAGAGTCAGACCCAGATAATCCAATTTCCTGGATGGAATCAAAGCAAACTTCTGGTAGTTTAGAAGCCAAACTCCTTCAGGGTCTGTATAGTGATTTCCACATCGTCCATCAAGGCAGAAGAGGACTCCGCTCGCAAGAGGAGGTTGTCCAGGTAGTACAGTACTGCAATCCCCCTCTGACACAGCAATGCCAGAACCGGAACCAACACTTTTGTGAAGACCCGAGGAGGCGAAGCGAGACCAAAGGGTAACGCCACGAACTGATGTTGTTCCTCTCCCACAGCAAAGTGGAGGAAATGCTGATGTCGGGCACATACTGCAATGTGCAAGTAAGCATCCTTGATGTCGATAGAGGCTAGAAAATCCCAGATGTAGGAATGCCAGTTCAGGGCCTTGAGGTCCAGAATTGGACAGACCTTGTCCTCCTTTTTTGGGACCGTAAACAGGTTTGAATAAAAACCTTGAAACCGTTTCAAGATCTGCAGTGGGACAATCACTCCCTGAAGCAACAGGTCCTGCACCGTTCCGAAGAGAGCTTGCAAGCGGTCCATGGATAGGCATACATTGGAAGGGAAGAACCTTTCCGGAGGGCAAGAACAAATTATATCTTGTAACCGAACAAAATCACTTTGTGGACGCATTTGTCATTTACCAAGGAAGTCCAAAGGCCCGGAAACCAAACAAAGATGCCCCCCCACCCCAGGCATAGGTGAGGGCACACCTTCATGCTGAAGGAGAGAATCTAGAGAATCCTGCTCTTGGCTTGCCAGACCAGGGCCGCTTGGAACCTCCCAAGGAGGGCTTGAAAGGTTTTGAACCCTTGCCAGTGGACCTTGAGGGACAAAAAAAAGTCTGTGTTTGCGTCAAGGTTCTTTTCCCTTTCCAGACTGCAGAAGAAAGGTGTGCTACCCCCGTGGGACTCCTAATGTCATCCAGTGTAACCCTAAACGGACAAACGCCTTGAAAGGGTAAATCAGTCAGAGCTTTTTTTTTTTTTTTTTTTTTTTTTTTTTTTAGAAGTCTGGTCCGCAGACCAACACTTAAGCCACAATACACGCCTAAGCACCACTGTCAAAAACAGAAAGTTTAGAAATCAAGGGAGCCACATCCAAAAGCGGCATCGCAGACAAACTGCATCCCCTGGACCAATTGGTCCGCCAACTCAGCAAAAGCAGAAGGAATCTGCTCACCCCCAGATCATAGCGCAAAGGTTTTGCCCATTCAGTTAGTGTTTGCGACACCAGGGCAAAGGCCAGGACCGGACTCAGTGGCAAACCAGCAATAGTGAACATATTGCGGACCACAGACTCCACCTTTCGGTCAGCCGGATCCTTAGAGGCTGGAGATTCCTCGATCGGAATCATGGTCGCCTTGTTCAACCTGGGGACAGGGGGGTCCACTGTTGGTGGAACAGTCCACTACTTCTTAAGGAGTGACCCTTCAAAAGGGGGTCCCTCTCTACAAAGCGTTTAGGAACCAGAAAAGGGGTGTTTTGGACGCTCCCAATACTTATAGACAAACCTGTCAGAATAGGATGGATAAGGGAACACCTTTGCCGCGCAAGATGGCTTGTTGGTGCCAAAGGGGACGGCCACCTCCGCAGCAGCTTCAGCCGCATCCTCCATTTTCAGGTTCTCCTATACAACACGACTTAAAGTGTATTTAAGGCGGACCTTCAGTCATTTTTTTATATCTTTCCATCTATTAAATCTTCTGCCCTTGTTGTTGTTGTTTTAACTTTGGATAGTAATACATTTTTTTTTCTGCCAGTAAATACCTTATACAGCCCACTTCCTGTTTGTCTGGTAAAAGACCTAGACTTATGACATCATGCACAGCTCTCCCTTTTTCTCACGAGAGTTTGACAGGAAAGGAGGGGGAATGAGTCATAAGAGGGCCAATGAGAGCTGCGGAGCTGGAGGTGTGCCTCTGTGTGAATCCAGGAAGTGAACAGGGCAGCAGCTTCAGCTGCCCACAGTTAAAATGGCTGCAGCCAGACTTAGTGGAGGGAGATTTCTGCACCATATTTGGCAAGTACAGAATCACAGTATATATAAAATAATATGCAAAGTGGTTGGAGGGAAGCTTCAGAATGGCAAAAGATGTTTTTAATTATGTGAGCAGACTGCAGTTCCTCTTTAAAGTCAAAACATTTTTTTTAAATATTTTGGATAGAGAAGAAAAGGGTTAAACCAGTCAGTTTATTTTATGCAGGAAGATTTTCCCTCACCTCTTGCTCTGGTGACAACTTCTGGATTCCTCCTGCTTTGTGTCTCAGTGACAATGGTCCCCGGAGACCAATAGAGGGGTAAATCTGCCCAGCAGGGACACAAGAGACACTTAAAGCGGAGTGCCACCCAAAAATAGAACTTCTGCTTTAAGGGAAGGTGACCCCCTGACATGCCACATTTGGCATGTCATTTTTTTGGGGTGGGGGGGAGCAGATACCCTCTTTTTAGAGAATTTCAGCTTCCACTTCCTCCCGGCGCACCGCAAGGGAGATCACCACTCCCTCTCGACGCGTCACAGGTCCCAGATGATTGCCCGGCCAGTCATGGCGCAACCCGTGGCTCGTGCAGTGCGTGCCCAGCTGTGAAGCCACAGCCGGGTGCCCACAGTGACAATGCCACGCCACAGAGAGGAGGGGGAAGACGAGCGGGGCTTCGTTCCCCCCGCATCGCTGGACCCTGGGACATGTAAGTGTCCGATTATTAAAATTCAGTAGCTGCAGTATTTGTAGCTGTTGACCTTTACATTTTTTTTTTTTTAAACGGGGAACTCCGCTTTAATGGGAACCTTTGCCACTCAAACAACCAAAAAAAAAAAAAAAAAATACATAAAATTTAATTCAGAATTCTTTTACTTACTCTCTTTTTTTTTCTTAGAGGAATTATTTTTCTTTTGGGGTTTGGATTTGAATCCCTCGAGCTGCTGGATTTCCATGTATTTTTCCTGGCATTCCTCCGAAGAGCGGAATCCAACTGCCATGGCGACTTCGCTCCAGAACCCGCGTTTGTACTTCGGTAGTGTAGAAATTGCACTTTAAAGGGCACAGAATAGATTAACGTTTAGATTCTTTACATCCATAACAAAGTACTGAGAGCTAAAAAGAAACAAGTTTAGTGACCAGACCATCTTCTTCATTACATGGACATCTACCTGAAAGTCTTGCTGTCCCATATTTTGATTACTATATTCATACACAAAAGCTGCTTATAGAGTTCACTAGGGATACCTTTTATCAATATATTGCTTAGATTGGCTCCGTAAGTACTAAAGATTTTTTTTCTATATTTGTGTTTAGTAATAAAGAGGTAACATGTTTTTTTTTTTTTATTCCTGTGGGCTTTTTCTTGTCTGTCTTGCCAAAAATAGACAAACTTTTTAAAATGACAAACATGTTATACTTTCCTGCTCTGTGCAATAGAATAGAGCTGCACGATTCTGGCCAAAATGAGAATCACAATGTAACGAGCCCCTTGCTCGCTCGGTTCCACTATCCCGACACTCCTCTGCAGCTATAGAATCAGACTGCAGATCGCGACATTTGATTGCTCGGTCATCCGATGCTCCGGGATTAGAACTACAGCTATGTGCCATTCTAACCCAGTTGTGATAGCTCAGAACAAACACCAGGCAGGCTGTATGTAAGTTCAACCAGGAATCTCTTTTATTGGAAAATACAGGCTCTTTTATACACTAACAGAGGAGTTGTATACCTCCGGCTCATATTACTCTGAACATACACCTGTGACCAGAAACCTAATTAACATGAGCTAATTAACTAATCCCTTTAGACAGCCTAGATGACTCAGACATGACCTTTAGGCCAGACTGGCCGTCTTGTAGTTCAGAAAATCCAATCAGCATTATCACAATAGCAGAGTTAATTAAACACAAACAACAATGGGGATCTAATGACTCTTAGATCCCATACTAGAGACTTATTTACAATACACATTTTAGCAGACAACAGACAGGTAGCTGGAATTGATGACATTAGCATTTAACAGTAGGAGTCCCAACGATATGAATCAGTCACTATTCCAATATGGCAAATCCAGGGTCCCCAGAGTCTGTGTGTCCTGGGGGACCAGGACCCGAATCCACAGTAATACCACCTCAAGGGTCCCCAGGCATACAGCTCACAAAGAACACCGTTCCCCCAAATGCCAGGGCCCACGATTGATCGGCAAGAGGCTAGCATACAGTCCCCTCCAAAAGTCTCTCTCCCGGCTAGGTCTGTCACACAATTTTTTTGCTGAAAACTGGTTAGTTTTTTTAATTCATTAAAGTGTAATTTTTTCCAAAAAAATTACATTTGAATGACTGCTGCGCAAATACAGTGTGACATAAAATATTGCAACCACCACCATTTTATTCTCTAGGGTCTCTACTAAAAAATATATATATATCGTTTGGGGGTTCCAAGTAATTTTCTAGCAAAAAAAATGATTTTAACTTGAAACCAACAAATGTCAGAAAAAGGTTTAGTGTTTAAATGGTTAAACTTTCCTCATTTACACGCCAAAGTGTATTCCTTTGATCTAAAGGACAAATCGTTACAATGTTTATACTTAAGTTCCACTGCTTAAGTTTCCTTTCCTTTCTTTTGAGGGCTGTTGGCTTTAGCAGAGAGGAGATAATTCTCTGCATAGAAAGAATCGGGAAATACTTTTTTCAAGATCACAACGGGGAAAAAAAAAAATCGCGATTCTTAACGATTAATCGTGCAGCTCCACAATAGAATTGAAAAAAAAAAGAGGCCCTGATCCTCCTCTTCTCGGATCCCCCGCCGCCATTCCTGGCCCCTCCTCTTATTGGTCTGCCACCATATAAAGCTGCTTCCTATTGTGACACCTGCAGGCTCACCCCCGCCAAGCCCTGCTGCCTGCGTCTATAGACACAAACAACATGGCATGGCCCTGCACCCCGTCACAGTACTGGATCGAGAATGGGCTCAGATAAGTATAAGGGGGGCGGCAAGATCCTGCAGTACAGATGATATTTTACCTTCATGCAGAAAAAGCATTAAGACCCCCTCCACACTGGGCTAAAGCGCCACTCGTTTTAGCGGCACTTTAGTGCTGTTTAAGTGGCGCTTTTCGCCCTCTAGCGGAGCGCTTTTAAAGAAGGGGTTAAAACCTCCCGCGTTGCGGTGCTTCCGAAGCGTGCCTATTCATTCCAATGGGCGGGGCGTTTTGGGAGCGCTAAATACAGCGTTCCCAAACCGCCCCAAAGTGGCTGTTTGTAGAACTTTTCCGAACGTCCCGCAAGCGCATCGCCCCGGTGTGAAAAGTCACACTGGAATGAATGGGGAGGCGGTTTTCAGGCGCTTAGCAGAGGCGATTTGCAGCACTAAAGCACCTGAAAACCACCCCGGTGTGAAAGGGGTCTAAAGCAGGGCTGAACACACCCCAGGCCCCAGGGTGGCAAGAAATTTTGTCCTGGATCCTGAGCTTCCACCCAAATGCTCCACACACCCCACAAGCGCCCCCCACCCTCCCATATATCCCACCGGCTTGCCCATCTGCAGGCCTGGGACCGGCATAGCGGGTGCCGTCGGGTAGAGGGGAGGCACTAGCGAGCACTCTTGGTGCTTCGAGTCTTCCTGTCATTGTGCAACTGCTGGTCCGTACGAGGTACAAGCAGACAGTCTGCAGGAGCCTAAGATTGCACCCGCCATCTGCAATGCTTTACAGGCTTTAAATAAAAATGCACATTTCTTTAACCTGCAAAAAAAAAATAAGTGCATTTATTTATCTTTAGAAAGAGGAACTTATTCTTTAAAAAGTGATACTAAAGTCTTTTTTTTTGGTTAAAAATATCAAACAAACATGTTGTACTTACCTTCTCTGTGTAATGGTTTTGCACAGAGCAGCCTCGACCCTCCTCTTCTCTGGTCCCTTTTCGGTGATCCTGGCCCCTCCCCCCCGTTGAGTGCTCCCACAGCAAGCAGCTTGCTATCGGAGGGGGATAGCGAGTTGTGCCGCAGCTCATTGACTTTGATTGACAGCAGTGGGAGCCAATGGCCAAGTGTCTCGTGCAACGTCGCTGGATCGAGATGGGGCTCAGGGAAGTATTGGGGGAGGGGGGCTGCTCCACACAGAAGGCTTTTATCTTAATGCATAGAATACAGCAGGTACCTGGTTTTGACAGGTACCCGCTCCCACTTCCGACTGAGTTCACCCGGACCACCCCCCCTCCTCCTTACCCCACAGTTGGCCCAATTAGAGAGTGCAGTATGCACAGTAGGGAACCGGCAGTGGAGCCGTTGGGCTCCCCTTAGTGGAGACTGCGATGGCGGCACCCAATAGCCGAATGAAGAATCGGCTCAGGTGACAACACCGCTAGATTCCTGGACAGATAAGTGTTCTAATAATAAAAGTCAGCAGCTACACCATTTATAGCTGCTGACATTTTATTATTTCTGCAGGATCCTGGAGCTCCTCTTTAACATTACATAGAGGGGAAAGCTATGTAGAATATTCAATCATGTTAAAAACAAATAAAAAAAAAAAAAAAAAGAGAAGGTTGAAGCATCAATTTTTTAATTTAATTAATTTTTTTAAAGTTATGGTTATACCTGTGCACTGCCAAAAAATTCATTTGTTTTCATTAAATTTTTTTGTTTTTTTCATTTTTGCGGGTCATTTGTTATGATTGCAATTCGTAAATTCATAAATTGGAATGAATAACTATTAAAATTATAGGTATTGGAATTTCCTTTCAAATTTGGCAGTTAGTGAACGTGATTAATACGAATTTATCCCAAGTTATGAAATATCCAAAATAACAAATGCCGCATGTAAACAAATAGAACAGAACGAATAAATAATAATAATAATGTTATTATTATCGTTATTTATAATTAATAATTTGTTACGTTCCATTTGTTGATACGACGTTCATTATTTTATGACTTTGGATAAATTCATATTTGTTGCGTTCACTAACAGCCACATTTGAAAGGAAATTCCAATACCTATAATTTAATAGTTAGTAATAGTTAAGGTATTATTAGTTATTATTTCAGATTTTCGACCTTCCGAATTTTACGAATTTTCGGAAAAATTTGTTAAAACGGTTTTCGTTAAAAAAACAAATTCAGAAGGAAACGAATTGCACATATCTAGTTATGGTATGCAAATGAAAACGTGTAACAAATACAAATTTCGATGTTATCCCAATTTGGATGCAAAAAGTGAAAAAAAAAAAAAAAAAAAAAAGAAAACAAAAACACTTTAAAATATCCATTAGGTTTTAATTGCTAGAAAAAGAAGAAGTATTGTAGTAGATGGGCTTTTAAAAAATGGTAATTCCCGTGGTTCAGGTAAAACATTATACAAATTTATATAATAAATAATACATATATTATTTATAAAACAGAGACAAAGAGGGCAACTAAAGACCAAAAAAGTGTGTATAAAGCACATTACACAAAATATCAAATGTTTTGTGATGTACACATAGATGATTAAGCCTTGAAGAAGCGGGAATGACCATGAAACATGTTGGCAGATCCCATACAATTCATGTGTTTTCCTATTTGATATTTTGTGTAATGTGCTTTCTACACAAAGAGGGCTTTAGTTGCCCTCTTTGCCTGTTTTATGAATAATATATGTATTAATAAACTTTATCTTTCTAATATTGATTGTTATATACTATATATGCTTTACCTGAACCATGGGGATTACCATTTGAAAGCCCATCTTCTACAATACTTCTTTTTCTAATATACAGTGCCTTGAAAAAGTATTCATACCTCTTGAAATTTTCCACATTTTGTCATGTTACAACCAAAAACGTAAATGTATTTTATTGGGATTTTATGTGATAGACCAACACAAAGTGGCACATAATTGTGAAGTGGAAGGAAAATGATAAATGATACAAATAAATATGTGAGAAGTGTGGGGGGTACATTTGTATGGCGCCCCCCAGAGTCAATACTTTGTAGAACCCCCTTTCTCTACAAGTCTTTTTGGGGATGTCTCTACCAGCTTTGCACATCTAGAGAGGACATTTTTGCCCATTCTTCTTTGTAAAATATCTCAAGCTCTGTCAGATTGGATGGAGAGCGTCTGTGAACAGCAATTTTCAAGTCTTGCCACAGATTCTCAATGTGATTTAGGTCTGGACTGTGACTGGACCATTCTAACACATGAATATGCTTTGATCTAAACCATTCCATTGTAGCTCTGGCTGGATGTTTCGGGTCGTTGTCCTGCTGGAAGGTGAAGCTCCGCCCCGGTCTCAAGTCTTTTGTAGACTCTAACAGGTTTTCTTCTAAGATTGTCCTGTATTTGTCTCCATCCACCTTCCCATCAACTCTGACCAGCTTCCCTGTCCCTGCTGAAGAAAAGCATCCCCACCACATGATGCTGCCACCACCATGTTTCACGGTGGGGATGATGTGTTCAGGGTGATGTGCAGTGTTAGTTTTCCCCACACATAGCGTTTAACTTTTAGGCCCAAAAGTTGAATTTTGGTCTCATATGATCAGATCACCTTCTTCCACATGTTTGCTGTGTCCTCCACATGGCTTCTCACAAACTACAAACAGGACTTCTTATGACTTTCTTTCACCAATGTCTTTCTTCTTGTCACTCTTCCATAAAGGGCAGATTTGTGGAGAACACGACTAATAGTTGTCCTGTGGACAGATTCTCCCACCTGAGCTGTGGATCTCTGCAGCTCCTCCAGAGTTACCATGGACCTCTTGGCTCTTCTCTGATGAATGTTCTCCTTGCCCGGCCGGTCAGTTTAGGTGGACGGCCATGTCTTGGTAGGTTTTCAGTTGTGCCATACTCTTTCCATTTTCCGATGATGGATTGAACAGAGCTCCGTGAGATGTTCAAAGCTTGGGAGATTTTTTTATAACCGAACCCTGCTTTATACTTCTCCACAACTTTATCCCTGACCTGTCTGGTGTGTTCCTTGGCCTTCATTATGCTGTTTATTCACTACTAAGGCTCTCTAACAAACCTTGGAGGGCTTCACAGAACAGCTGTATTTATACTGAGATTAAATTACACACAGGTGGACTCTATTTACTATTTAGGTGACTTCTGAAGGCAATTGGTTCCACTGGATTTTAGTTAGGGGTATCAGAGTAAAGGGGGCTGAATACAAATGCACGCCACACTTTTCTGATGTTTGTAAAATAAAATTATGAAAACCATTTATCATTTTCCTTCCACTTCACAATTATGTGCTACTTTGTGTTGGTCTATCACATAAAATCCCAATAAAATACATTTATGTTTTTGGTTGTAATATGACAAAATGTGGAAAATTTCAAGGGGTGTGAATACTTTTTCAGGACACTGTATATCGGGCCGGTGCCCCCCTAGGTGTAGAACATGTTTTTTCCCTCTCTATTAGGCCCTCACTTTAATATATTTTTTAGGTTTTAATTGCTGTGTGGGATTTTGGTATACTTGTTCCTAGTGACAGGAAGACAAAATGATAACTATATCCAAAAGGGACAGAGAAAGGAACCCGTGTTTAGCTAAGTGGAGAAGATCAGAACCTCTGAGGTTTCTTTTTGCTGTCTATGACTTACTGACCCAACGACCACCACATTTCTTTTCCTGGCTTCACAGGTGCAATGGGGACATCACAGGCAGCAATAAAACATGACAGAGGTTCTAATCCCCCCCCCCCCCAACTGCTGCAGGTAATAGAACATTAAAGTAGAATACTTGCCTGTGAAGTCTTTCTACTTCTTTCTCTGTCCAGTCGTCCTGATGAACTGCAAATGGGTTCTTGGGCGGTTGGCGTTCTGGATTGGAATGTGTAGATGGTCTTGATGCATTGTTGCCTCTTCTTGGGTTTTGTGGAGGTTTTTGAAGATCCTGCAACTGACTTGGTTTGGTAGTCTTCCTGCTGGCTTTTTTCTTGGTTTTCCTCTTAGGCTTATAGTCCTCTTCACTTTCTTCTTCTTCACCTGCAATGTCTAGTTCAGACGGTGAAGTTTCACTCGGACTGCTTTTCTTTTTACGTGAACTGGGATTTGCCGGCTTGTTTGTATCATTTCTCTCTGTGAAGTCCTTCTCGGTGTTCTCTGGCTCTATGGTCCCTCTTTGAGATTTCTGGGAACGAGTGTTTTGTCTTTTCTGTATTCCAGGAGAAGAAACCGAGAATTTATTTTCTGACTTGGCAGTTTGGCCCAAATCCTTTCCAGGAACCATTTCCACTTCAGACTCTGAATCCAAATCATCGGTTTGGGATTTTCTAGAAAGAACAGATACTTTGTTACAAAGCTTAAAGTGGTGTTAAAGATTTTATTTTTTAAACATGTTATATTTGCCTCCTCTGTTGGTTTTGCACAGAGCAGCCCAGATCCTCCTCATCTCGGGTCCCCCACCGGCGCACCTGGCCCCTCCCTACTACTGAGCTGCTTGCTATGAGGACACCCGGAGCTGCTGCCCTGTGTGTCCATTCTCGGCCCCGCTCCCTCATTGGCTCACTGGCTGTCATTGACAGTAGTGGGAGCTAAAAACTCCTGCTGCTGGTCTCAGCCAATGAGGAGGAAGAGATGCGGGAGAGCCGCTGATCTAGTGCACATCGCTGGATCGAGGCGGCACTCAGGTAAGTATTGGGGGGGGGGGGGTTGGTGTGCAAACAGGATTTTTACCTTCATGCTGTAAATAAATTGGAGGAAGTTTATGGGAGAATAAGGACTTTCAGGAAGCCATGGCCTGGCAAGGTCATGTATTTCCATCCCTAGGGACTTTATATGATATCAAGATCTGGTAAGGTCATGTATTTCCAACCCTAGGGACTTTATATGATATCAAGATCTGGTAAGGGGTCGTGTTTATCCATCCCATTTGCATGAAGAGAGAAAGGGGTTTATTTACATGGAGGGTGGGACTCTGCGCCTGACTCTTCTGGTTCCCCCCCATTGGGTTCCTCATCCTCACAAGGTAAATTTGCTACACTCATTACCACTATTATGGTTTTATCACCTTCGCAACTCATGGCTTTTTCCCTTCCTTTAATTCCCTTCCAACTCACACTTCAGCCACCTTCACCATCACTCCCAACACTACCACTTCACCACACCCTTCTTTCTCCCCCCCCCTTTTCTCCCTCCATCCTCCCTTTTCCCCTCCCCCCTTTCTCTCTCCCCCCCTGTTCACAATTAGTTTCCTCCCTCCCCAGCATGTCCTTGCGTAAAATAACATTAAACGACCCTGTGTACATGTACTGATAAGATAACAGAGGAAAGATCAGGGATCCTGTGTACATGTACTGATAAGATAACATAGAGGAGAGATCGGGGATCCTGTGTACATGTACTGATAAGATAACACAGAGGAGAGATCGGGGATCCTGTGTACATGTACTGATAAGATAACACAGAGGAGAGATCGGGGATCCTGTGTACATGTACTGATAAGATAACATAGAGGAGAGATGGGGGATCCCGTGTACATGTACTGATAAGATAACACAGAGAAGAGATCGGGGATCCTGTGTACATGTACTGATAAGATAACATAGAGGAGAGGTCGGGGATCCTGTGTACATGTACTGATAAGATAACACAGAGGAGAGATCGGGGATCCCGTGTGCATGTACTGATAAGATAACATAGAGGAGAGATCGGGGATCCTGTGTACATGTACTGATAAGATAACATAGAGGAGAGATCGGGGATCCTGTGTACATGTACTGATAAGATAACACAGAGAAGAGGTCGGGGATCCTGTGTACATGTACTGATAAGATAACAGAGGAGGGATCGGGGATCCTGTGTACATGTACTGATAAGATAACAGAGGAGAGATCGGGGATCCTGTGTACATGTACTGATAAGATAACAGAGGAGAGATCGGGGATCCTGTGTACATGTACTGATAAGATAACAGAGGAGAGATCGGGGATCCTGTGTACAAGTACTGATAAGATAACATAGAGGAGAGATCGGGGATCCTGTGTACATGTACTGATAAGATAACATAGAGGAGAGATCGGGGGATCCTGTGTACATGTACTGATAAGATAACAGAGGAGAGATCGGGGATCCTGTGTACATGTACTGATAAGATAACAGAGGAGAGATCGGGGATCCTGTGTACATGTACTGATAAGATAACAGAGGAGAGATCGGGGATCCTGTGTACATGTACTGATAAGATAACAGAGGAGAGGTCGGGGATCCTGTGTACATGTACTGATAAGATAACAGAGGAGAGGTCGGGGATCCTGTGTACATGTAATGATAAGATAACAGAGGAGAGATCGGGGATCCTGTGTACATGTACTGATAAGATAACATAGAGGAGAGATCGGGGATCCTGTGTACATGTACTGATAAGATAACATAGAGGAGAGATCGGGGATCCTGTGTACATGTACTGATAAGATAACAGAGGAGAGATCGGGGATCCTGTGTACATGTACTGATAAGATAACAGAGGAGAGATCGGGGATCCTGTGTACATGTACTGATAAGATAACATAGAGGAGAGATCGGGGATCCTGTGTACATGTACTGATAAGATAACATAGAGGAGAGATCGGGGGATCCTGTGTACATGTACTGATAAGATAACAGAGGAGAGGTCGGGGATCCTGTGTACATGTACTGATAAGATAACAGAGGAGAGGTCGGGGATCCTGTGTACATGTAATGATAAGATAACAGAGGAGAGATCGGGGATCCTGTGTACATGTACTGATAAGATAACATAGAGGAGAGATCGGGGATCCTGTGTACATGTACTGATAAGATAACATAGAGGAGAGATCGGGGATCCTGTGTACATGTACTGATAAGATAACAGAGGAGAGATCGGGGATCCTGTGTACATGTACTGATAAGATAACAGAGGAGAGATCGGGGATCCTGTGTACATGTACTGATAAGATAACATAGAGGAGAGATCGGGGATCCTGTGTACATGTACTGATAAGATAACATAGAGGAGAGATCGGGGGATCCTGTGTACATGTACTGATAAGATAACAGAGGAGAGATCGGGGATCCTGTGTACATGTACTGATAAGATAACAGAGGAGAGATCGGGGATCCTGTGTACATGTACTGATAAGATAACATAGAGGAGAGGTCGGGGATCCTGTGTACATGTACTGATAAGATAACATAGAGGAGAGGTCGGGGATCCTGTGTACATGTACTGATAAGATAACACAGAGGATAGATCGGGGATCCTGTGTACATGTACTGATAAGATAACATAGAGGAGAGATCGGGGATCCTGTGTACATGTACTGATAAGATAACATAGAGGAGAGATCGGGGATCCTGTGTACATGTACTGATAAGATAACATAGAGGAGAGGTCGGGGATCCTGTGTACATGTACTGATAAGATAACATAGAGGAGAGGTCGGGGATCCTGTGTACATGTACTGATAAGATAACACAGAGGAGAGATCGGGGATCCTATGTACATGTACTGATAAAATAACATAGAGGAGAGATCGGGGATCCTGTGTACACATACTGATAAGATAACACAGAGGAGAGATCGGGGATCCTGTGTGCATGTACTGATAAGATAACATAGAGGAGAGATCGGGGATCCTGTGTACATGTACTGATAAGATAACATAGAGGAGAGATCGGGGATCCTGTGTACATGTACTGATAAGATAACACAGAGGAGAGATCGGGGGTCCTGTGTACATGTACTGATAAGATAACAGAGGAGAGATCGGGGATCCTGTGTACATGTACTGATAAAATAACAGAGGAGAGATCAGGAACAGTTGGGCATTTTTTTTTCTTCAACTGCTGAATGACAAATGTCCGTTGACCATCAGCAGTGTACATGAGGTCAAAAACATAAAAGAGCTTCCAGCAGCAAAACAAAACTTCAGAGAAAGCAACACAGAAAGTTCCGCTTATCTTCAGCACAAATCAAACTTGTTAAATAAGCAAAAGTCAAATAAGGATTTTTACTCCGGGGTTAGCAGCTTTAGGCTTTTGTAGCAAACATGCAGCACAGATCCAGGTCTCCTCCCAAGTCCTACTCCACCCGCCAACACCGGGAGTTCCCTGCCTTATGTGTGGAGTCCTGGAGGCTGCTTAACCCCGTAGGGACCGGAGTCCCCGATGTCAGGAGTGGAGGCCCTTTTCCCATCCGAATGTCACTCAGGACCTCCAAAATGCTGGTCCCAAATAAGCCACTACTAATGCCGAGAGGCCTGCGAGTCAGTCCACTCTTCTGCTCAACTGTCCCAGAATCCCTCACCCTTTACGGGTGAGACCCCTGAGTACACAAACCCAAATATTGGTGCCACATACTGCTGCTGCAAGACTCATCCACCTTACCAACCATTCAGTGTCCTCCACCCCTCTCTGCCAATCCCTCCACTGGTCTCCATTCAGTGTCCTCCACCCCTCTCTGCCAATCCCTCCACTGGTCTCCATTCAGTGTCCTCCACCCCTCTCTGCCAATCCCTCCACTGGTCTCCATTCAGTGTCCTCCACCCCTCTCTGCCAATCCCTCCACTGGTCTCCATTCAGTGTCCTCCACCCCTCTCTGCCAATCCCTCCACTGGTCTCCATTCAGTGTCCTCCACCCCTCTCTGCCAATCCCTCCACTGGTCTCCATTCAGTGTCCTCCACCCCTCTCTGCCAATCCCTCCACTGGTCTCCATTCAGTGTCCTCCACCCCTCTCTGCCAATCCCTCCACTGGCTCCCACTCACCCAACAAATAAAATTCAAAGTACTAACAATAATTTACAAAGCCATTCGTAACTCTGCCCCCAGCTACATCATTAACCTAGTCCCAAAATACCAACCAAGCCGCTCTCTTCGGTCCTCCCAAGACCTCCTGCTCTCTAGCTACCTTGTCACCTCCTCCCATGCTCGCCTCCAGAGCTTCTCCCATCCTTTGGAACTCCCTACCCTGATCTGTCCGACTGTCCCCTAATCTATCCATCTTTAGGCGATCCCTGAAAACCCTTCTCTTCAAAGAAGCCTATCCTGCTTCTAACTAACACTGTTTTACTTCCTCCATCAGCTCATCCCCCCCACAGCTATTATCTTTTGTATCAATTGACCCTTCCTTTTTAGATTGTAAGCTCTAACGAGCCGGGCCCTCTGATTCCTCTTGTACCAAATTGTAATGTAACTGTAATGTCTGCCCTCATGTTGTAAAGCGCTGCGCAAACTGTTGGCGCTATATAAAACCTGTATAATAATAAAATACAGTGCCTTGAAAAAGTATTCATACTCATGGAACTTTTCCACATTTTGTCATATTACAACCAAAAACGTAAAATGTATTTTATTTTTTTTGGTGATAGACCAACACAAAGTGGCACATAAAATTGTGAAGTGGAAGGAAAATGATAAATGGTTTTCAATTTTTTTTACAAATAAAACACGTGAAAATTGTGTGTGTGTGTGTGTGTGTGGGACATTTGAATTCAGCCCCCTTTGCTCTGATACCCCTAACTAAAATCTAGTGGAACCAATTGCCTTCAGAAGTCACCTAAATAGTAAATAGAGTCCACCTGTGTGTAATTTAATCTCAGTATAAATACAGCTGTTCTGTGAAGCCCTCAGAGGTGTGTTAGAGAACCTTAGTGAACAAACAGTATCAAGAAGGCCAAGGAACACTCCAGACAGGTCAGGGATAAAGTTGTGGGGAAGTATAAAGCAGGATTAGGTTATAAAAAAATCTCCCAAGCTTTGAACATCTCAAGGAACTCTGTTCAATCCATCATCGGAAAATGGAAAGAGTATGGCACAACCGCAAACCTACCAAGACATGGCCGTCCACCTAAACTGACCGGCCGGGCAAGGAGAACATTTATCAGAGAAGAGCCAAGAGGTCCATGGTAACTCTGGAGGAGCTGCAGAGATCCACAGCTCAGGTGGGAGAATCTGTCCACAGGACAACTATTAGTCGTGTTCTCCACAAATCTGCCCTTTATGGAAGAGTGACAAGAAGAAAGACATTGGTGAAAGAAAATCATAAGAAGTCCCGTTTGTAGTTTGTGAGAAGCCATGTGGAGGACACAGCAAACATGTGGAAGAAGGTGATCTGGTCACATGAGACCAAAATTGAACTTTTTGGCTCAAAAGCAAAACGCTATGTGTGGGGGGAAAACGAACACTGCCCACCACCCTGAACACACCA
Source organism: Aquarana catesbeiana (assembly GCF_042186555.1). Taxonomy (NCBI): domain Eukaryota; kingdom Metazoa; phylum Chordata; class Amphibia; order Anura; family Ranidae; genus Aquarana; species Aquarana catesbeiana. Next base: position 11,719,916 of record NC_133336.1, read on the forward strand.
TCCCCACCGTGAAACATGGTGGTGGCAGCATCATGGTGTGGGGTTTCTTTTCTTCAGCAGGGACAGGGAAGCTGGTCAGAATTGATGGGAAGATGGATGGAGCCAAATACAGGACAATCTTAGAAGAAAACCTGTTAGAGTCTGCAAAAGACTTGGGACTGGGGCGGAGGTTCACCTTCCAGCAGGACAACGACCCGAAATAAACATCCAGCCAGAGCTACAATGGAATGGTTTAGATCAAAGCATATTCATGTGTTAGAATGGCCCAGTCACAGTCCAGACCTAAATCACATTGAGAATCTGTGGCAAGACTTGAAAATTGCTGTTCACAGACGTTCTCCATCCGATCTGACAGAGCTTGAGATATTTTACAAAGAAGAAGAATGGGCAGAAATGTCCTCTCTAGATGTGCAAAGCTGGTAGAGACATCCCCAAAAAGACTTGTAGCTGTAATTGCAGAGAAAGGGGGTTCTACAAAGTATTGACTCCGGGGGGCGCCGTACAAATGCCCCCCACACTTTTCACATATTTGTAAAAGAATTTGAAAACCATTTATCATTTTCCTTCCACTTCACAATTATGTGCCACTTTGTGTTGGTCTATCACATAAAATCCCAATAAAATACATTTATGTTTTTTGGTTGTAACATGACAAAATGTGGAAAATGTCAAGGGGTATGAATACTTTTTCAAGGCACTGTATATCGGGCCGGTGCCCCCCTAGGTGTAGAACATGGTTTTTCCTCTCTATTAGGCCCTCACTTTAATATATTTTTTAGGTTTTAATTGCTGTGTGGGATTTTGTTTTACTTGTTCCAGTGACAGGAAGCAAAAATGATAACTACCTCCAAAAGGAACCCGTGTTTAGCTAAGTGCAGAAGATCAGAACCTCGAAGGTTTCTTTTTGCCGTCTATGACTTACTGACTGAACGACCACCAATACGCCCATTTCTTTTCCTGGCTTCACAGGTGCAATGGGGACATCACAGGCAGCAATAAAACATGACAGAGGTTCTAATCCTTCCCCCCCCCCGCCCCAACTGCTGCAGGTAATACAACATTAAAGTAGAATACTTGCCTGTGAAGTCTTTCTACTTCTTTCTCTGTCCAGTCGTCCTGATGAACTGCAAATGGGTTCTTGGGCGGTTGGCGTTCTGGATTGGAATGTGTAGATGGTCTTGATGCATTGTTGCCTCTTCTTGGGTTTTGTGGAGGTTTTTGAAGATCCTGCAACTGACTTGGTTTGGTAGTCTTCCTGCTGACTTTTTTCTTGGTTTTCCTCTTAGGCTTATAGTCCTCTTCACTTTCTTCTTCTTCACCTGCAATGTCTAGTTCAGACGGTGAAGTTTCACTCGGACTGCTTTTCTTTTTACGTGAACTGGGATTTGCCGGCTTGTTTGTATCATTTCTCTCTGTGAAGTCCTTCTCGGTGTTCTCTGGCTCTATGGTCCCTCTTTGAGATTTCTGGGAACGAGTGTTTTGTCTTTTCTGTATTCCAGGAGAAGAAACCGAGAATTTATTTTCTGACTTGGCAGTTTGGCCCAAATCCTTTCCAGGAACCATTTCCACTTCAGACTCTGAATCCAAATCATCGGTTTGGGATTTTCTAGAAAGAACAGATACTTTGTTACAAAGCTTAAAGTGGTGTTAAAGATTTTATTTTTTAAACATGTTATATTTGCCTCCTCTGTTGGTTTTGCACAGAGCAGCCCAGATCCTCCTCTTCTCAGGTCCCCCCACCGGCGCACCTGACCCTTCCCTACTACTGAGCTGCTTGCTATGAGGACACCCGGAGCTGCTGCCCTGTGTGTCCATTCTCGGCCCCGCTCCCTCATTGGCTCACTGGCTGTCATTGACAGTAGTGGGAGCCAAAAACTCCTGCTGCTTGTCTCAGCCAATGAGGAGAAAGAGATGCAGGAGAGCCGCTGATCTAGTGCACATCGCTGGATCGAGGCGGCACTCAGGTAAGTATTAGGGGGGGAGGGGGGGGGGGGCTGCAAACAGGATTTTTACCTTCATGCTGTAAATAAATTGGAGGAAGTTTATGGGAGAATAAGGACTTTCAGGAAGCCATGGCCTGGTAAGGTCATGTATTTCCAACCCTAGGGACTTTATATGATATCAAGATCTGGTAAGGGGTCGTGTTTATCCATCCCATTTGCATGAAGAGAGAAAGGGGTTTATTTACAGGGAGGGTGGGACTCTGCGCCTGACTCTTCTGGTTCCCCACCACTGAGTTCCTCACCCTCACAAGGTAAATTTGCTACACTTATTACCACTATTATGGTTTTATCACCTTCACAACTCATGGCTTTTTCCCTTCCTTTAATTCCCTTCCAACTCACACTTCAGCCACCTTCACCATCACTCCCAACACTACCACTTCACCACACCCTTCTTTCTTTCTTCCCCTTCCTTCTTTCCCTCTGCCCCCCCTTTTTTTTTCTTCCCCCATCCTCCCCTTTTCCCCTCCCCCTGTTTTTCCCTTCCCCTCCCCCCCACTTTCTTTCCCCCTTTTTATTCCCCTCTGTTCACAATTCGTTCCTCCCTCCCCAGCATGTCCTCGCGTTCCGTGCTTACCCTGGGTTTCAACCCTTCCAAACCCGCGAGGCTCTCCACCTCAGCTCCCGGTTGGAGTCCTATCCCGGGCCGCTTAGGGGTCCCACCACCATACCATCAATCCAGTTGGCCCCAGTAAGTAAGCCCAGGTTATGGAGGTTTCTTATTCCACCCCTAACACTTGTCCTTCCTTTCTTATATTTTATTTTTCCCATTTAGCTTTATAATATGTTCTTATAGATCTTACACGCGCTTGCTCCTGACGAGTGGCATTTTAGCCACGAAACGCGTAGAGCTACCGGTTGCCGTGTCCTTACCTATCTCATCAAGATTTTTCAAGTTATCATCGTTTTTATGAGGCCATAGGTCCCTACCCTTTGAATTATTGCTTTATATCAACTCTTCTTGAGGTGAATGAGGGAATTTAAGTGTTTACACCACAAGAGATTACCGTCAATTTTATTATATTGTGTATTGCACACCACTGATATCATCAAATGTTTTACGGATTGTGTTTAATGATCTTATTATATGTATGTTACCTTGTACCAATGTTATGGACCATTGTATGTTTACAAACTAATTTTCTAATAAAATTCCTCTACATTCATCTAATTATCTCTTTGCTGCCACGTGCTTCACACAAAGTCCCACCCTCCCTGTAAATAAACCCCTCTCTCTCTCTCTTCATGCTGTAAAGTTTGTAGCGGGGGTTTTAGCTCCTGTGCAACAACCAGTTAACTTAAAGGTTAAGTTCAAGGATATGTAAAGGTTCGTTAAAAAAAAAAAAAAAAAAAAAAAAAAAAACACAACCATGTCATGCTTACCCCTCCTCTGTGCAGTTGGCCCCGATCATCCTCTTCTGGGGTCCCTCAGCAGCGGTCCTGGCGCCTCCTCTTCTCGAGTGCCCCGTTTGAGAGCAGCTCTCCCTCGGGAGGGGGACTCGTGCGGGTCCTGCTGCTGTGTCCATTGACACAGACAGCAGGACTCAGCCCCGTCCCCGCGTAATTGGATTTGAGTGACAGCAGCGGGAGCCAATGGCTGCGCTGCTATCAATCAAATCCAATCAGGATCTGAGACACCGGCTGGTGTGCTCATCCCCGTCGCTGGAAAGACCGGGTTCAGGTAAATTAAAGGGGGGCGCTCCTGCATCACAGGAGGTTTTTCACCTTAAAGCGGAGTTCTACCCACAAATGGAAATTCCACTTTAAGTGAGGTGACCCCCTGACATGCTATTTTTTTTAGGGGGGGGGGGGCAGATACCCTCTTTTTAGAGGGTCCCAGCTCCCACTTCCTTCTGCTGCACCAGCGGCGCTGGAAGGGAGATCACCTCTCCCCCCTCTCAGCAATCATCTGAGACATGTCAAAGGTCCCAGATGGTCCAAGAGGGTCCCATGCGCAGGTGCCCACAGTTACAAAGCCGGCACCACAGAGAGGAGGGGGGAGACGAGCGGGGCTTCCCCCGCATCCCTGGACCCTGGGACAGGTAAGTGTCCGATTATTCAAAAAGTCAGCAGCTGCAGTATTTGTAGCTGCTGACTTTAATTTTTTTTTTTTTTTTTTTAAGCGGAACTCTACTTTAACGCATAGAATGTATCAAGGTGAAAACCCTGGAGCGTTTACAACCACCTTCACCTTTACAGAAATCTCTGTAAGGTGAACTTATAATACGAGCCCCCCCCCACCCCACCCCCCCCCCCCCCCCCGGTTCCGCTGACCTGGAGTCTGGTGAATACCCGCACTGACGGTCACAGTTTTACGGGTCCAGGGGTCAAAAACCCCCCACCGCTTAATCTCCTAAGGAATTGTGAGCGGTGGTATTCTAAATTGGTCAATCAGAACCTGTGTAGCCCATCCTGCCACCGCAGGCGAAGAGGAGAGAAAGCCGGGACTTCAAATCCTTGGACCGGGGTAGAGTGGCTATACGATCTGTCAGAACGGGCGATTGCCGGACTCCAGGTCAGCGGGACTGGGTGCGATGGGGGCGGGGTCCAGTGTAAGTTCACCTTACAGATTTTTCAGTAAAGGTGAACTTACACTTTAGAACATAAGTCTTTATTTTCCTTTAGGTTTCATGTACACGGGACGTTTTTTACAACCTCTCCTGAACGATTTAACTTGACAGATCGTAACCCGCGTTAAAAATGTCGGTTTTGCCACGTTTACATGCCGTGTTCCCCCCCCCCCCCCCCAAAATAGCCAAAAATGAAAAAAGTCTGTAAATGAAACGCAGCTAAAGGCAAGTTACCGCGTTTAGCGCTTGAAATGCCTCTAAACTCAGCTTCTGAACCCATTTTTTTGCGTTTCAAAAAAAGCCTAGAAACTCAACTGCCTAGAAAATGACATTAAACGACCCCGTGTACATGTACTGATAAGATAACAGAGGAGAGATCGGGGATCCTGTGTACATGTACTGATAAGATAACATAGAGGAGAGATCGGGGGTCCTGTGTACATGTACTGATAAGATAACAGAGGAGAGATCGGGGATCCTGTGTACATGTACTGATAAGATAACAGAGGAGAGATCGGAGATCCTGTGTACATGTACTGATAAGATAACACAGAGGAGAGATCGGGGATCCTGTGTACATGTACTGATAAAATAACAGAGGAGAGATCAGGAACAGTTGGGCATTTTTTTTTCCAACTGCTGAATGCCAAATGTCCGTTGACCATCAGCAGTGTACATGAGGTCAAAAACATAAAAGAGCTTCCAGCAGCAAAACAAAACTTCAGAGAAAGCAACACAGAAAGTTCCGCTTATCTTCAGCACAAATCAAACTTGTTAAATAAGCAAAAGTCAAATAAGGATTTTTACTCCGGGGTTAGCAGCTTTAGGCTTTTGTAGCAAACATGCAGCACAGATCCAGGTCTCCTCCCAAGTCCTACTCCACCCGCCAACACAGGGAGTTCCCTGCCTTATGTGTGGAGTCCTGGAGGCTGCTTAACCCTGTAGGGTCCGGAGTCCCCGATGTCTGGAGTGGAGGCCCTTTTCCCATCCGAATGTCACTCAGGACCTCCAAAATGCTGGTCCCAAATAAGCCACTACTAATGCCGAGAGGCCTGCGAGTCAGTCCACTCTTCTGCTCAACTGTCCCAGAATCCCTCACCCTTTACGGGTGAGACCCCTGGGTACACCAACCCAAATATTGGGGCCACATACTGCTGCTGCAAGACTCATCCACCTTACCAACCATTCAGTGTCCTCCACCCCTCTCTGCCAATCCCTCCACTGGTCTCCATTCAGTGTCCTCCACCCCTCTCTGCCAATCCCTCCACTGGTCTCCATTCAGTGTCCTCCACCCCTCTCTGCCAATCCCTCCACTGGTCTCCATTCAGTGTCCTCCACCCCTCTCTGCCAATCCCTCCACTGGTCTCCATTCAGTGTCCTCCACCCCTCTCTGCCAATCCCTCCACTGGTCTCCATTCAGTGTCCTCCACCCCTCTCTGCCAATCCCTCCACTGGTCTCCATTCACTGTTCTCCACCCCTCTCTGCCAATCCCTCCACTGGCTTTCAATCACCCAACAAATAAAATTCAAAGTACTAACAATAATTTACAAAGCCATTCATAACTCTGCCCCTAGCTACATCACTAACCTAGTCCCAAGATACCAACCAAGCAGCTGTCTTTGGTCCTCCCAAGACCTCCTGCTCTCTAGCTCCCTTGTCACCTCCTCCCATGCTCGCCTCCAGAGCTTCTCCCATCCTTTGGAACTCCCTACCCCGATCTGTCCGACTGTCCCCTAATCTATCCATCTTTAGGCGATCCCTGAAAACCCGTCTCTTCAAAGAAGCCTATCCTGCTTCTAACTAACACTGTTTTACTTCCTCCATCAGCTCATCCCTCCCACAGCTATTACCTTTTGTATCAATTGACCCTTCCTTTTTAGATTGTAAGCTCTAACGAGCCGGGCCCTCTGATTCCTCTTGTACCAAATTGTAATGTAACTGTAATGTCTGCCCTCATGTTGTAAAGCGCTGCGCAAACTGTTGGCACTATATAAAACCTGTATAATAATAAAATACAGTGCCTCCACATTTTGTCATATTACAACCAAAAACGTAAAATGTAGATATTCCAACCTGTACCTGTCAATATCTTTAAAAATTATGGTATAAAATTATGGTAATACGATACTCCCCCTCATTGCCCGAGGGGTTAAAACTTCTTGACCCAAAAGTCTTATTTATATTTAGTACTTTATTACCCCTTACAGGTGCAGTGCATACCCCTCCTCCCCTCCACAACTTGGGGGTTATTCATTGTGTGATCCCTCGTAAGGTATGCGTGCGCGATTTCTGCTCTCTTGGGGGACCGACCCACCGCCTGGGAAATTGGAGACACGTGAGAGGGCAACTCCCTTACATTTTGGCCGTCTACAATCATTTAAGAGCAATTATGACTGGTAATGTTATAATATATGGACTTGTTCATGCAGATATAGATATATTGTTTGGTTCCGTTTTTTGTTTTGAAAGATTTTTTGATGTATGTTTACATCCCTACAGTTGTTAAACCACCTATCCTCTGAAGATGACCCACTGGGGTCGAAACGCGTCAGGATCTCACGACTTAACAATTTATGCTGTTCTACTTCTGTTGCCCATGGTTGACTGTACTGTACATTGCTTCCTGACCTATGTTACATTCTAGTTCATGTCCTGACTTGTATATGTCAGAATGTATTAAGTAAAACTCGCTTTATATCAACATAACCTTTCGTCTATCTACCTTATTTGGAATTGGATTATACTACAATATTGGCTGCAGTGAAGGCCCGTTAGGGGGTTTTCCGTTTTTCATATATATATTTTGGGGTGCGCAGCCTCCTGTGTCTTTGCTCCTTTGAGTGTCCCCCTTTTTTGTTAACGTAAAATGTAGTTTATTTTTTTTGGTGATAGACCAACACAAAGTGGCACATAAAATTGTGAAGTGGAAGGAAAATGATAAATGGTTTTCAATTTTTTTTACAAATAAAACATGTGAAAATTGTGTGTGTGTGTGTGTGTGTGTGTGTGTGTGTGTGTGTGTGGGGGGGGCATTTGAATTCAGCCCCCTTTGCTCTGATACCCCTAACTAAAATCTAGTGGAACCAATTGCCTTCAAAAGTCACCTAAATAGTAAATAGAGTCCACCTGTGTGTCATTTAATCTCAGTATAAATACAGCTGTTCTGTGAAGCCCTCAGAGGTGTGTTAGAGAACCTTAGTGAACAAACAGCATCAAAAAGGCCAAGGAACACACCAGACAGGTCAGGGATAAAGTTGTGGAGAAGTATAAAGCAGGGTTTGGTTATAAAAAATCTCCCAAGCTTTGAACATCTCAAGGAGCTCTGTTCAATCCATCATCGGAAAATGGAAAGAGTATGGCACAACTGCAAACCTACCAAGACATGGCCGTCCACCTAAACTGACCGGCCGGGCAAGGAGAGCATTCATCAGAGAAGAGCCAAGAGGTCCATGGTAACTCTGGAGGAGCTGCAGAGATCCACAGCTCAGGTGGGAGAATCTGTCCACAGGACAACTATTAGTCGTGTTCTCCACAAATCTGCCCTTTATGGAAGAGTGGCAAGAAGAAAGACATTGGTAAAAGAAAGTCATAAGAAGTCCTGTTTGTAGTTTGTGAGAAGCCATGTGGAGGACACAGCAAACATGTGGAAGAAGGTGATCTGATCATATGAGACCAAAATTCAACTTTTTGGCTCAAAAGCAAAACACTATTTGTGGGAAAAACTAACACTGCACATCACCCTGAACACACCATCCCCACCGTGAAACATGGTGGTGGCAGCATCATGGTGTGGGGATGCTTTTCTTCAGCAGGGACAGGGAAGTTGGTCAGAATTGATGGGAAGATGGATGGAGCCAAATACAGGACAATCTTAGAAGAAAACCTGTTAGAGTCTGCAAAAGACTTGAGACTGGGGCGGAGGTTCACCTTCCAACAGGACAACGACCCGAAACATCCAGCCAGAGCTACAATGGAATGGTTTAGGTCAAATCATATTCATGTGTTAGAATGGCCCAGCCACAGTCCAGACCTAAATCACATTGAGAATCTGTGGGCAAGACTTGAAAATTGCTGTTCACAGACGCTCTCCATCCAATCTGACAGAGCTTGAGATATTTTGTAAAGAAGAATGGGCAGAAATGTCCTTCTCTAGATGTGCAAAGCTGGTAGAGACATCCCCAAAAAGACTTGCAGCTGTAATTGCAGAGAAAGGCGGTTCTAGAAAGTATTGACTCCGGGGGGCGCTGTACAAATGTACCCCCCCCCCCACACTTTTCAAATATTTGTAAAAAAATTTGAAAACCATTGATCATTTTACTTCCACTTCACAATTATGTGCCACTTTGTGTTGGTCCATCACATAAAATCCCAATAAAATACATTTATGTTTTTTGGTTGTAATATGACAAAATGTGGAAAATTTCAAGGGGTATGAATACTTTTTCAAGGCACTGTATATCGGGCCGGTGCCCCCCTAGGTGTAGAACATGGTTTTTCCTCTCTATTAGGCCCTCACTTTAATATATTTTTTAGGTTTTAATTGCTGTGTGGGATTTTGTTTTACTTGTTCCAGTGACAGGAAGCCAAAATGATAACTACCTCCAAAAGGGACAGAGAAAGGGACCCGTGTTTAGCTAAGTGCAGAAGATCAGAACCTCGAAGGTTTCTTTTTGCCGTCTATGACTTACTGACTGAACGACCACCAATACGCCCATTTCTTTTCCTGGCTTCACAGGTGCAATGGGGACATCACAGGCAGCAATAAAACATGACAGAGGTTCTAATCCTTCCCCCCCCCCGCCCCAACTGCTGCAGGTAATACAACATTAAAGTAGAATACTTGCCTGTGAAGTCTTTCTACTTCTTTCTCTGTCCAGTCGTCCTGATGAACTGCAAATGGGTTCTTGGGCGGTTGGCGTTCTGGATTGGAATGTGTAGATGGTCTTGATGCATTGTTGCCTCTTCTTGGGTTTTGTGGAGGTTTTTGAAGATCCTGCAACTGACTTGGTTTGGTAGTCTTCCTGCTGACTTTTTTCTTGGTTTTCCTCTTAGGCTTATAGTCCTCTTCACTTTCTTCTTCTTCACCTGCAATGTCTAGTTCAGACGGTGAAGTTTCACTCGGACTGCTTTTCTTTTTACGTGAACTGGGATTTGCCGGCTTGTTTGTATCATTTCTCTCTGTGAAGTCCTTCTCGGTGTTCTCTGGCTCTATGGTCCCTCTTTGAGATTTCTGGGAACGAGTGTTTTGTCTTTTCTGTATTCCAGGAGAAGAAACCGAGAATTTATTTTCTGACTTGGCAGTTTGGCCCAAATCCTTTCCAGGAACCATTTCCACTTCAGACTCTGAATCCAAATCATCGGTTTGGGATTTTCTAGAAAGAACAGATACTTTGTTACAAAGCTTAAAGTGGTGTTAAAGATTTTATTTTTTAAACATGTTATATTTGCCTCCTCTGTTGGTTTTGCACAGAGCAGCCCAGATCCTCCTCTTCTCAGGTCCCCCCACCGGCGCACCTGACCCTTCCCTACTACTGAGCTGCTTGCTATGAGGACACCCGGAGCTGCTGCCCTGTGTGTCCATTCTCGGCCCCGCTCCCTCATTGGCTCACTGGCTGTCATTGACAGTAGTGGGAGCCAAAAACTCCTGCTGCTAGTCTCAGCCAATGAGGAGGAAGAGATGCAGGAGAGCCACTGATCTAGTGCACATCGCTGGATCGAGGCGGCACTCAGGTAAGTAGTGGGGGGGGGGGCTGCAAACAGGATTTTTACCTTCATGCTGTAAATAAATTGGAGGAAGTTTATGGGGGAATAGGGACTTTCAGGAAGCCATGGCCTGGTAAGGTCATGTATTTCCATCCCTAGGGACTTTATATATCAAGATCTGGTAAGGTCGTGTATATCCATCCCATTTACATGAAGAGAGAAAGGGGTTTATTTACAGGGAGGGTGGGACTCTGCGCCTGACTCTTCTGGTTCCCCACCATTGAGTTCCTCACCCTCACAAGGTAAATTTGCTACACTTATTACCACTATTATGGTTTTATCACCTTCACAACTCATGGCTTTTTCCCTTCCTTTAATTCCCTTCCAACTCACACTTCAGCCACCTTCACCATCACTCCCAACACTACCACTTCACCACACCCTTCTTTCTTTCTTTCTCCCCCCCCCCCCCCCTTTTTTCCCCCTTTTCTCCCTCCATCCTCCCTTTTCCCCTCCCCCTTTTCTCCTTTCCTTCCTTGCCCTCCCCCCTTTCTCTGCCCCCCCTTTTTTCCCCTCTGTTCACAATTAGTTTCCTCCCTCCCCAGCATGTCCTTGCGTTCCGCGCCTACCCTGGGTGTCGCCCCCTTCCAAATTCGCGAGACTCTCCACCTCAGCTCCCGGTTGGAGTCGTATCCCGGACCGCTTGGGAATCCTGTGTACATGTACTGATAAGAAAACAGAGGAGAGATTGGGGATCCTGTGTACATGTACTGATAAGAAAACATAGAGGAGAGATCGGGGATCCTGTGTACATGTACTGATAAGATAACATAGAGGAGAGATCGGGGATCCTGTGTACATGTACTGATAAGATAACAGAGGAGAGATCGGGGATCCTGTGTACATGTACTGATAAGATAACATAGAGGAGAGATCGGGGATCCTGTGTACATGTACTGATAAGATAACATAGAGAGATCGGGGATCCTGTGTACATGTACTGATAAGATAACAGAGGAGAGATCGGGGATCCTGTGTACATGTACTGATAAGATAACATAGAGGAGAGATCGGGGATCCTGTGTACATGTACTGATAAGATAACATAGAGAGATCGGGGATCCCGTGTACATGTACTGATAAAATAACAGAGGAGAGATCGGGGATCCCGTGTGCATGTACTGATAAAATAACAGAGGAGAGATCGGGGATCCTGTGTACATGTACTGATAAGATAACATAGAGGAGAGATCGGGGATCCTGTGTACATGTACTGATAAGATAACACAGAGGATAGATCGGGGATCCTGTGTACATGTACTGATAAGATAACACAGAGGATAGATCGGGGATCCTGTGTACATGTACTGATAAGATAACAGAGGAGAGATCGGGGATCCCGTGTACATGTACTGATAAGATAACATAGAGGAGAGATGGGGGATCCCGTGTACATGTACTGATAAGATAACATAGAGGAGAGATCGGGGATCCTGTGTACATGTACTGATAAGATAACATAGAGGAGAGATCGGGGATCCTGTGTACATGTACTGATAAGATAACACAGAGGATAGATCGGGGATCCTGTGTACATGTACTGATAAGATAACATAGAGGAGAGATCGGGGATCCTGTGTACATGTACTGATAAGATAACATAGAGGAGAGATCGGGGATCCTGTGTACATGTACTGATAAGATAACATAGAGGAGAGATCGGGGATCCTGTGTACATGTACTGATAAGATAACATAGAGGAGAGATCGGGGATCCTGTGTACATGTACTGATAAGATAACATAGAGGAGAGATCGGGGATCCTGTGTACATGTACTGATAAGATAACATAGAGGAGAGATCGGGGATCCCATGTACATGTACTGATAAGATAACAGAGGAGAGATCGGGGATCCTGTGTACATGTACTGATAAGATAACATAGAGGAGAGATCGGGGATCCTGTGTACATGTACTGATAAGATAACAGAGGAGAGATCGGGGATCCCGTGTACATGTACTGATAAGATAACATAGAGGAGAGATCGGGGATCCTGTGTACATGTACTGATAAGATAACAGAGGAGAGATCGGGGATCCTGTGTACATGTACTGATAAGAGAACATAGAGGAGAGATCGGGGATCCTGTGTACATGTACTGATAAGATAACAGAGGAGAGATCGGGGATCCTGTGTACATGTACTGATAAGATAACAGAGGAGAGATCGGGGATCCTGTGTACATGTACTGATAAGAGAACATAGAGGAGAGATCGGGGATCCTGTGCACATGTACTGATAAGATAACATAGAGAGATCGGGGATCCTGTGTACATGTACTGATAAGATAACATAGAGGAGAGATCGGGGATCCTGTGTACATGTACTGATAAGATAACATAGAGGAGAGATCGGGGATCCCGTGTACATGTACTGATAAGATAACATAGAGGAGAGATCGGGGATCCTGTGTACATGTACTGATAACATAGAGGAGAGATCGGGGATCCCGTGTGCATGTACTGATAAGATAACATAGAGAGATCGGGGATCCTGTGTACATGTACTGATAAGATAACAGAGGAGAGATCGGGGATCCTGTGTACATGTACTGATAAGATAACATAGAGGAGAGATCGGGGATCCTGTGTACATGTACTGATAAGATAACAGAGGAGAGATCGGGGATCCTGTGTACATGTACTGAGAAGATAACAGAGGAGAGATCGGGGATCCTGTGTACATGTACTGATAAGATAACATAGAGGAGAGATCGGGGATCCTGTGTACATGTACTGATAAGATAACAGAGGAGAGATCGGGGATCCTGTGTACATGTACTGATAAGATAACATAGAGGAGAGATCGGGGGTCCTGTGTACATGTACTGATAAGATAACATAGAGGAGAGATCGGGGGTCCTGTGTACATGTACTGATAAGATAACAGAGGAGAGATCGGGGATCCTGTGTACATGTACTGATAAGACAACATAGAGGAGAGATCGGGGGTCCTGTGTACATGTACTGATAAGATACCATAGAGGAGAGATCGGGGGTCCTGTGTACATGTACTGATAAGATAACAGAGGAGAGATCGGGGATCCTGTGTACATGTACTGATAAGATAACATAGAGGAGAGATCGGGGATCCTGTGTACATGTACTGATAAGATAACATAGAGGAGAGATCGGGGATCCTGTGTACATGTACTGATAAGATAACATAGAGGAGAGATCGGGATCCTGTGTACATGTACTGATAAGATAACATAGAGGAGAGATTGGGGATCCTGTGTACATGTACTGATAAGATAACATAGAGGAGAGATCGGGGATCCTGTGTACATGTACTGATAAGATAACATAGAGGAGAGATCGGGGATCCTGTGTACATGTACTGATAAGATAACACAGAGGAGAGATCGGGGATCCTGTGTACATGTACTGATAAAATAACAGAGGAGAGATCAGGAACAGTTGGGCATTTTTTTTTCCAACTGCTGAATGCCAAATGTCCGTTGACCATCAGCAGTGTACATGAGGTCAAAAACATAAAAGAGCTTCCAGCAGCAAAACAAAACTTCAGAGAAAGCAACACAGAAAGTTCCGCTTATCTTCAGCACAAATCAAACTTGTTAAATAAGCAAAAGTCAAATAAGGATTTTTACTCCGGGGTTAGCAGCTTTAGACCTTTGTAGCAAACATGCAGCACAGATCCAGGTCTCCTCCCAAGTCCTACTCCACCCGCCAACGCCGGGAGTTCCCTGCCTTATGTGTGGAGTCCTGGAGGCTGCTTAACCCCGTAGGGACCGGAGTCCCCGATGTCAGGAGTGGAGGCCCTTTTCCCATCCGAATGTCACTCAGGACCTCCAAAATGCTGGTCCCAAATAAGCCACTACTAATGCCGAGAGGCCTGCGAATCAGTCCACTCTTCTGCTCAACTGTCCCAGAATCCCTCACCCTTTACGGGCGAGACCCCTGGGTACACCAACCCAAATATTGGTGCCACATACTGCTGCTGCAAGACTCATCCACCTTACCAACCATTCAGTGTCCTCCACCCCTCTCTGCCAATCCCTCCACTGGTCTCCATTCAGTGTCCTCCACCCCTCTCTGCCAATCCCTCCACTGGTCTCCATTCAGTGTCCTCCACCCCTCTCTGCCAATCCCTCCACTGGTCTCCATTCAGTGTCCTCCACCCCTCTCTGCCAATCCCTCCACTGGTCTCCATTCAGTGTCCTCGACCCCTCTCTGCCAATCCCTCCACTGGTCTCCATTCAGTGTCCTCCACCCCTCTCTGCCAATCCCTCCACTGGTCTCCATTCAGTGTCCTCCACCCCTCTCTGCCAATCCCTCCACTGGTCTCCATTCAGTGTCCTCCACCCCTCTCTGCCAATCCCTCCACTGGCTCCCACTCACCCAACAAATAAAATTCAAAGTACTAACAATAATTTACAAAGCCATTCATAACTCCGCCCCCAGCTACATCATTAACCTAGTCCCAAGATACCAACCAAGCCGCTCTCTTCGGTCCTCCCAAGACCTCCTGCTCTCTAGCTCCCTTGTCACCTCCTCCCATGCTCGCCTCCAGAGCTTCTCCCATCCTTTGGAACTCCCAACCCCAATCTGTCCCCTAATCTATCCATCTTTAGGCGATCCCTGAAAACCCGTCTCTTCAAAGAAGCCTATCCTGCTTCTAACTAACACTGTTTTACTTCCTCCATCAGCTCATCCCCCCCACAGCTATTATCTTTTGTATCAATTGACCCTTCCTTTTTAGATTGTAAGCTCTAACGAGCCGGGCCCTCTGATTCCTCTTGTACCAAATTGTAATGTAACTGTAATGTCTGCCCTCATGTTGTAAAGAGCTGCGCAAACTGTTGGCACTATATAAAACCTGTATAATAATAAAATACAGTGCCTCCACATTTTGTCATATTACAAACAAAAACGTAAAATGTATTTTATTTTTTTTGGTGATAGACCAACACAAAGTGGCACATAAAATTGTGAAGTGGAAGGAAAATGATAAATGGTTTTCATTTTTTTTTACAAATAAAACATGTGAAAATTGTGTGTGTGTGTGTGTGTGTGTGTGTGTGTGTGTGGGGGGGGGGCATTTGAATTCAGCCCCCTTTGCTCTGATACCCCTAACTAAAATCTAGTGGAACCAATTGCCTTCAGAAGTCACCTAAATAGTAAATAGAGTCCATCTGTGTGTCATTTAATCTCAGTATAAATACAGCTGTTCTGTGAAGCCCTCAGAGGTGTGTTAGAGAACCTTAGTGAACAAACAGCATCAAGAAGGCCAAGGAACACTCCAGACAGGTCAGGGATAAAGTTGTGGAGAAGTATAAAGCAGGGTTCGGTTATAAAAAAATCTCCCAAGCTTTGAACATCTCAAGGAGCTCTGTTCAATCCATCATCGGAAAATGGAAAGAGTATGGCACAACCGCAAACCTACCAAGACATGGCCGTCCACCGAAACTGACCGGCCGGGCAAGGAGAACATTCATCAGAGAAGAGCCAAGAGGTCCATGGTAACTCTGGTGGAGCTGCAGAGATCCGCAGCTCAGGTGGGAGAATCTGTCCACAGGACAACTATTAGTCGTGTTCTCCACAAATCTGACCTTTATGGAAGAGTGACAAGAAGAAAGACATTGGTGAAAGAAAGTCATAAGAAGTCCTGTTTGTAGTTTGTGAGAAGCCATGTGGAGGACACAGCAAACATGTGGAAGAAGGTGATCTGGTCACATGAGAACAAAATTCAACTTCATGGCCTAAAAGTAAAACTCTATGTGTGGGGGGAAACTAACACTGCACATCACCCTGAACACACCATCCCCACCGTGAAACATGGTGGTGGCAGCATCATGGTGTGGGGATTCTTTTCTTCAGCAGGGACAGGGAAACTGGTCAGAGTTGATGGGAAGATGGATGGAGACAAATACAGGGCAATCTTAGAAGAAAACCTGTTAGAGTCTGCAAAAGACTTGAGACTGGGGCGGAGGTTCACCTTCCAGCAGGACAACGACCCGAAACATCCAGCCAGAGCTACAATGGAATGGTTTAGATCAAAGCATATTCATGTGTTAGAATGGCCCAGTCACAGTCCAGACCTAAATCACATTGAGAATCTGTGGCAAGACTTGAAAATTGCTGATCACAGACACTCTCCATCCAATCTGACAGAGCTTGAGATATTTTGTAAAGAAGAATGGGCAAAAATGTCCCTCTCTAGATGTGCAAAGCTGGTAGAGACATCCCCAAAAAGACTTGCAGCTATAATTGCAGAGAAAGGGGTTCTACAAAGTATTGACTCCGGGGGGGCGCCGTACAAATGTACCCCCCACACTTTTCACATATTTGTAAAAGAATTTGAAAACCATTTATCATTTTACTTCCACTTCACAATTATGTGCCACTTTGTGTTGGTCTATCACAAAAAATCTCAATAAAACAATTTACGTTTTTGGTTGTAACCTGACAAAATTTCAAAGGGTGTGAATACTTTTTCAAGGCACCTATTCAGGATCCCCCCCCCCCCCCCCCCCTTGGCGTCCTGTATAATGCATAGAAGGCATGAAGGTAAAAAACCTTGAGCCTTTACACCCACTTTAAGCTCATGCCTCATTATCTTGCCCAGGCAGCAATAATTCTTCACCTGAATAAAGAAAGGTCAGAACCTCTGTAGGGTTTCTATTGCTGTCAATGCATTCCTGCCCCAATGACACCCCCAACCCCCTCATTTCTTCTCCTGGATTCACAGCTGTAATCAGGATGCTACAGACAGCAATAAAGGTGTGACAGATTCTAATCCCCCTCAACTGCAGCAGATAATAAAATATTTTGCATATAAAAGTGGAGCTCCACCCAAAACAGGAAGTTCCACCTTTCCCCCTCTCCTACAGTGGAAATGTCTCGGCTGGGAAGCGAGAAGCTGCCAGCACTCGACAGGAGCATGGAACACAAACTGGAAGTGCCGTGACTTCCTCGCCCTACCCAGAGCCTGGGTGTGAATCTGGAGTCCACACGGGGGGGGTGGGGGGGTGTTGATTTTGTCGGAAATTACGACAACATGTTTTCGGGGCACGCCCTTTCATCAGGTCACCGGGATTTGCCGGCAAAAGCTACATTTAAAAACGACCAGGGGGGCACGTATTTTACATTGTCATATATAACTGGGTACAAGACCGTGAGTCACCCCAACCAGCCTTCCTGCTCCTGGGCATGCAAGTGTGATCCCCATTGGGATATAGTCTGTCAATATCTGATCTGTAAACTATGGATTGTTTTTATTCTCGCTATACTCAAGCCTCCCGCCACTGTTTAATTCACAACATAGGCACTCCACGTTTTAGATAGTCAATTGTCCTCATTTGGCCCCCGAGTTTGTGAGCTAGCTGGTTGTGGTTTGAATTCTATACTGGGGATCCTTTTTCCTTTGCGCCCACTTTAGCTTTTTTTGCGATACCTGGTTTTGCCCTACTTTCACTTGGAGCGCCTAGGCGATCCAAGCAGAAAATTCTCCTCTCGCCCTCTCTGCCTGCAGTCTTCTGCGTCAGGTCCCAGAAGACTGCAGGACCATTCACAAGGTGCAGTGCGACTCGCACATGTGCAGTGGGCACCCGGCTGTGAAGCGGCAATCTACCACAGCCGGGTGCCCACAGTGGAAATGCCAGATGCGGAGAGAAGGCTGTGGGAAGAGGCAGCTTGCGTGATCACAACGCTGGATCGTGGGACAGGCAAGTGTGTTTTATTAAAAAACAGCATTTACAGTTTTTGTAGCTGCTGACCTGTAACCAAAAAAATTACTGGAGCTCCGCTTTAATACTTGCCTGTCAAGTCTTTTTGATGCTCTGCTGCCTCTCAAGATTTGCTGAGGTTTCCGAAAATCCCGCAATCGATTACTTGCTTTGGTAGCCTTCCCTTTGGCTTTCTTCTTGGCTTCCCTCTCAGACTCATAGTCTTCTTCGTCATCATCATCTTCTTCTTCTGCAAAGTCTAATTCAGACTCTGAAGTTTCTTCAGACAGATTGGTTTTCCTTCGACAGGCTCTAGGATGTGACCGCTTGGTTGTAATTGTTTTTTCTGTAAAGTGCTCCTCAGTGTTCTCCTGCTCTATGGCCTGTCTTTGAGATTCCTGTGAATGAGTATTTTGTCTTTTCTGTGGGCCAGGTGTAGAAAGAAGTCTTTTATTTTTTGACTTCACCGTTTCAGACAAATCCTTTCTAGAAACCGTTTCTACTTCAGACTTTTCAAAATCTGAACTACTTTGGGATTTTCCAGAAGGAACAGCTACCTTGTCACAAGGCTCTGCTATTGCCTCATTATCTTGAGGGCTTCCTTTCTCACAGTCATCCAAAGGTTGAGTAGTAGGAGAAGCTTGTTTGTCATCTTGCTTGGAATTGAGAGATCTTCGTTTCCCCTGCACACTATTTAACGGACTAGACACTTCTTCAGAATGGGAGGATTTTTCTACAGAATTCCTTTTCCGAGTGGGTTTGGAAAGGGTTGACTTCTTCTGATTGTCCGGCTCTTGCCTGCAGACCCTTGCTTCTACTTCTTCTTCTGAGTCCTGAGATTCTGTTAAATAACTTTGTGGTTTTGAGGAAGAAGGTTCAACAGGTTCTGACTTCTGCTTGTTAGACTTATGTAGAATGGCTTCATTCTTTTTCCTTACAGTCTGTTTGCTGGTGTTTTCACATAAAACAGCCACCTTCTCCACATTGGAAGGTTTCTCAGAATCGGTTATTGGCTGCTCAGTCCCAAAGGTCTGTGTTCCATTTCTGTCAGAAGGATCAGGATTTACCATCTTCTGAAGGTGTGGTGGGCTCTTAGACACGGCAAGGCTTCCTTCTTCAGAAACTTCTGTTATATTAGTCAATAACACTGGAGAAGCAGATAGTGATTTTCTACTTGGAATTTGATCACATAACATTTCCTTCTGCATTTCTTCCACATGGTCATTACTCCCACTGTTTTTACGTTTCAACCTTTCGGAGACTCGCACACAATTTTGAAGTCCTGTAGGATGGACGGTTTGTTGCATACTTGTTTTAAAACTCTTCGGTTTTATTTCTGAAGCTTTTTTAGACTTATTCCCTTTTTTTATAGCGAAAGGTAGGTAATCATCACCAGAGGACTCACTTTCATCCTCGCTGATTATGATAACATCACTAGAGGACCTACTTTCAGCTTTACTGCTTTCGGTCAAAGAGCTAGTCTCACAATCTTCTGTGTCTTGGGAAAAACTGGAAGAGGCTTTGTTGTTCCCAGTTTTCTCCGCTTTTGATTTTTTATACCCCACATCTGTCTTCCCTAAGGAAACATTGGAGGGACTACTATTGGAACTGCTCAAGCTGCGACACCGAACCCGATGTTGTGAACACCTTTTTTTCACCTGTTGTCTGGTGTTCAAGGGGGTGAGCATTACGCTTATGGGCTTCAGCGGACACTTCTTGCGATTTCGTTGTCTATTTCCCAAAGTTTGACTTTTAGAGTTGGTCTTCTTGACCGGTAGTTCTAATTATAAAGAAGCGACAAAATGGCTTTAGTAAAAAAACAGTAGACTATGAGAAAAAGGGATTTAAAGTGATTATAAAAGAAAAAAAAACAAAAACAAAACAAACATCTCTACACTTACCTGCTCTGTGCAATGAAAAAATTGTACAGAGCAGGAGCAAACCTCCTCTCCTTGGGTCCCCTGCCGGTGCTCCTGGTTCCTCCTCTCTGTCCAATGCCCCCATAGGAAGCAGCTTCCCGTGGGGGGCACTTGTGTATGCTCTCGCTCCCGACTTGGCCCCACCCCCACTCTATCGTCACTGGCTTTGATTGACAGCAAAGGTTGACCAATGGCTCCCAGTGCCCAACACAGCCAGTGAGCCACAGCAGTGAGGGGAGAGAAGAGCTGCAGACGTACAGCACCGGATCTAATAAGGGCTCAGATAACGGGGGGGGGCATGTGAGGGGCCAAAAACAGTTACATAGTAGGCGAGGTTAAAAAAAGACACAAGTCCAACCTATGTGTGTGAATTTATGTCAGTATTACATTGTATATTCCTGTATGTTGCGGTCGTTCAGGTGCTTATCTAGTTTTTGAAATTATTGATGCTCCCGCTGAGACCACCACCTGTGGAAGGGAATTCCACATTCTTGCCGCTCTTACAGTAAATAACTCCTCTACGTAGTTTAAGGTTAAACCTCTTTTCTTCTAATTTTAGTGAATGGCCACGTGTCTTATTAAATTCTGAAACGTTTCAAAAGTTTTATCCCTATTGTGGGTTCACCAGTACAGTATTTGTAAATTGAAATCATATCCCCTCTCAAGCGTCTCTTCTCCAGAGAGAATAAGTTCAGTGCTCACAACCTTTCCTCATAACTAATATCCTCCAGACCCTTTATTAGCTTTGTTCGCCCTTCTTTGTACTCGCTCCATTTCCAGTACATCTTCCTGAGGACTGGTGCTCAGAACTGGACAGCATACTCCAGGTGCGGCCGGACCAGAGTCTTGTAGTGCGGGAGAATTATCGTTCTAGTCTCTGGAGTTGATCCCCTTTTTAATGCAATATTCTGTTTGCTTTTTAGCAGCAGCTTGGCATTGCATGCCATTGCTGAGCCTATCATCTACTAGGACCCCCAGGTCCTTTTCCATCCTAGATTCCCCCAGAGGTTCTCCCCCCAGTCTATAGATTGCATTCATATTTTTGCCACCCAAATCCATTATTTTACATTTTTCTATATTGAACCTCATTTGCCATGTAGTCGCCCACCCCATTAATCTGTTCAGGTCTTTTTGCAAGGTTTCCACATCCTGCGGAGAAGTTATTGCCCTGCTTAGCTTAGTATCGTCTGCAAATACAGAGATTGAACTGTTTATCCCATCCTCCAGGTCATTTATAAACAAATTAAACAGGATTGGTCCCAGCACAGAACCCTGGGGGACCCCACTACCCACCCCTGACCATTCCGAGTACTCCCCATTTATCACCACCCTCTGAACTCGCCCTTGTAGCCAGTTTTCAATCCATGTACTCACCCTATGGTCCATGCCAACGCACCTTATTTTGTACAGTAAACGTTTATGGGGAACTGTGTCAAATGCCTTTGTAAAATCCAGATACACCACGTCTACGGGTCTTCCTTTATCTAGATGGCAACTCACCTCCTCATAGAAGGTTAGTAGATTGGTTTGGCAAGAACGATTCTTCATGAATCCATGCTGATTACTGCTAATGATACCGTTCTCATTACTAAAATCTTGTATATAGTCCCTTATCATCCCCTCCAAGAGTTTACATACTATTGATGTTAGGCTAACTGGTCTGTAATTCCCAGGGATGTATCTTGCCTAAACATTTTTTACCTTAATGCAAGGAAGGCATTAAGATAAAAAAAAAAAAAAAAAAAAAAAAAAAGGTTTAGGCTTTAGAACCACTTTAAAGTGGTTGTAAACCCTAAAAAAGCATAGCATACTAGCTCATTATGAATTACTTACCCGAGATCGAAGCCCCTGCAGCGGTCCTCGGTCACCGCTCCGGCGGCCGACATCGCTCCCGGGGGGTTACTTCAGGGTATCGCGGCTCCGGCGCTCTGATTGGCCGATGACGTCACTCCTGCGCATGCGCACGGGAGCCGCCAGTAACAGTACAGTCTAACTGAAGCAACGGCACGTACGTGCCATTTGCTTCAGTTTGCTTAAGTGCGCATTTGCTGATGACGTCAGCACATGCAGATACAGGGGATATCTCCTAAACTGTG